>NW_027507790.1:169890268-170177768 GCF_037356315.1 Lithobates pipiens | reverse complement strand
CGCTGTGTCCCAAGCGTCGAAAGAGTGGGACGACATCCCAGAAAGAGAAAGCCACCTTGCACCTGTCATTTTACTATATGGCAGGCGGTGGTTAAAAAAAGTCACTAAACTGTCAGATGGTCCATAGGTTGCATTCATGGTTCTTTTTTTTTTTTTAAACAAAAATAAAGTTTTATTGAGCATATTGAAAGAATATACAAACAAGTACAAAGTACAACAGGGACTATTCATGAGGATAAAGCAATGACATAACCAAAGTGTAAAATATAAAAGGTCAAGATATTGAGGATTACCAAAACCTATTCCTGATAGAACTAATTATATCCTGATGGGGAGATAAATAAAAAGCCCAGTACAGTGTAACATAACTTGGTATGCCCCAATGTGGGGAAACATGCAAACATTGGATTTGAGAGTAAATGTGTGTAGCATGGGGTATAGAGAGCTGTACATGGTAGGTGAGGGTTACTCCTCAAGCCACCTGTCCCAAATTTTGTTTGATTTAGTCGGGCAACACGTGTAAATAACTTTTTTGTAGGGGAGGGGCCTAATCCACTGCTGAATGGTGGGGGACAACTCTTTGAGGACCTAGCTTTTTGCATCCTGGCCAAGAACAGGGACTCTTGCAAAAATATGTTTATATGATATTTTTTCTCCTCAGAGATGGAGAGGAGGCCCCGTAAACACTGACTGGGGCATAGGGTCAGAGGGGAACACGTGATCACGGAGGAATTTAACCACCTGTGACCAATATCCTTGAAGGGAGGGACAGGACAGTATTAGCTGGTAACACATATTAAGACTTGGAAGGGGTGGGCCACCAAGCTACAGACTGAGGAGCATACAAGTGTAAATACCTGTCCCTGTCTTCTTGATTGTAGTAGAAAAAATTTGATAAACAGAAGCAATATAATACAGGGTTAGGTCGGGCAAAGCAGTGCCAACCAGGTGAACAGGGCACCTCAGAGCTCGCCATGATGGTTTGTGTCGGGAGGGGCCCCAAATGAACATGTAGAGAATAGATTCCATAGATTTAAAAGATACATGTAGGGATGTATAGGGGGGCATGCAGAAAAAAAAGGTAGAGCAATTTGTGCAGAAGTATCATTTTTACCAAACGGATACATCTCATAATTGCAAGGGGGAGTCGGGACCAGGTCTGCGTTTTTGTTTTTAAGAGATCATATAGGGGTTCCATGTTGAGGCCTATGTAAGCTATGAGAGACCATGAAATTTGTATGCCCAAGTATCTGATCCTGCTTGCTCTGACCAGGGGGAGTGCAGCTTGTTCTGCAGTGGGGGCATGTACATCTAGTGTAAGAATTTGGGATTTAGATCAGTTGATCTGTAATCCAGAATATATCCCAAATTGCTTGATAAGTTTCACAGCCTCCTGGAGTGAAGGGCCAGTGTCCCCCAGGTATAGAAGCATGTTATCCGCATATAGACTGAGGACCTTGGTCACCAACCCCATGCAGAGGCCTTTAATGCTCTATAGCTAGGGCGTACAGTAGTGGGGATATAGGGCAGCCTTGACTTTTACCACGGGAGGGGGCCTGAGATCCTACCACTGACTTGGATCTGGGCAGTGGGAGCCTGGTAGAGGAGTTGGAGCTATTTGATAAAACTTCGGGCCGAAGCCAAACCTGTAGAAACATTCCCACAGGTATCTCCATTCCACAGAGTCTAAAGCCTTTGCAGCGTCCAGGGTAACAACTACCTTGGATCCAATATCGTCATGTGTAGATGGAAGATTCATGAAGAGCCTCCGGAGGTTAAGCGCTGTGTTCTTGTTGGGCATAAACCCGTCTGCTTAAGGATCTATTAAACCGAGTATTACTTTGTTAAGTCACAGGACAAGGATCTTGAAGTCTAATTGTAGGAGAGAGATGGGGCGGTACGACTCGGGGGGGGGGGGGGGGAAGAGCGGATCTTTCCCTGGTTTGGGTATTAAGACCGCCAGAGCAGTCACCCATAGAAACTGGGAGGGTGGCAGAGTCAAATATGTGGGTATATAGCACTTGCAGTTTGGGGATGAGGAGCTCCCTGAATTGGTCACAAAATTCTAGGGGGAGTCCGTTGGAGCCAGTCGTCTTAGAAGGTGGAAGATGCGCAAGTGCCTCTTCTATGCAGTCTGTGGTGATTGGCGCCTCATGCTGACTAATCAGAGTGGATAAGGGTGGGAAAATCAATGTCCTGGAGGAATGCAGTCAGTTCATCTTGAGAGCGACGGGCAGTGGAAGTGAATAAGTCAGAGTAAAACAGCCTAAACTCATCGGCTACTTGAGAAGTGTCTGTGAACATATCTCCAGAAAGCAGAAAGCGGAAGCAGGAAAGGAAGTCCTACTCCTAACAAAGCCTCTCCCCCCCCCAAAAAAAATGACATGCCAAATGTGGCATGTAAGGGGGCAAGGAGTGGGTGGAACTCCGCTTTAAGAATGTGGCTTGGATTACTTAAAATAGAACAATAATATTTATCTACAATATCTCCCAGGAAATATACAAAGACTATTTTTTTTTTTTTATTATGAACTATACAAGTTAATTGAAAAAGCTGATCACATTAGCCTCTGGAGCTAGACAGTCTGCTACTAGGGGCTCCTGCTATAGTCTGTTGCCTACTAGGCTGAGGAGGGGGAAGATCACGGTTTGTATTGTTAATTGTAATTAGGTCCTCTGCTATTATTTGAAGGCTTGCTGTGTTTATGCTTATGATAATGTGTATTGGCTGCAGTTAGCTTAAAGTAGGCAAGGCTGGTCTGAAATGTCACATCCAAGTCATCCAGGTGGATGGGATTAGCCATGGGTCAGCCCTACCTCGTTAGCTAAACCATTGTGTGATGTTTTTGGTAAATCTTTGGGTTTTGGTGTATGTGGGGACTTTTCAAGTGTATAAAAAAGCTATACCAATAGCCCAATAAATCATTCCATGTTCAAGCTGTGTAATCGAGCCAGTCGCGCCTGTTTTTTAGTAACAATATGTGGCTGTAATATCTGATGTTCAGACTGGAGGAGGCTGAATATTGACAGAAGTACTATAGCGGAGTGCGATGGGTTCCGTGACACTTACTAAAAAATATTCCGTTTGGCTTTTTCAGAATGTAATTGGTTTGTGAGTCTAGACTGCAGTCTCACAGGGGAAGAATTGGCTGCAGATTGGTCAGTGATAAAAAATCTGCTCAAGGAAACGCAGACGGTCTTCCGCCTGTTAAAGTACAATGTTGGAGGAGGTTTTGTGTCTGTTAATACGTGAAGAGAGGATCAAGCGGGCAGGTTGTTTTGCAAGCATGGTTCTTAAAGACCACAGCTAGCTAGGCCTCAAGTAATCAGTAGTGAGGATGTAATCTAACTGATGGCATGTGAGCAGCACGGCTCTAAGCTCCATCACGATCTGCAGCCCATCCTGCTATCCCTGACACCACCACTCTCCCTCCTTCTGTGCTGTGTGACAGCGACTTAACTAGGCACAGAGCATCATTGTAAAAACGGATCATCAGCAACTAAAATCATGGGAGGCAGAGTGGCAAAGTTCAGCAGGGACAATATGGTGCCGGTGCCTCATGTGCAGCATAAGTTACTGATTCCCAGCCAGGGGAGTCTTGTAATGCTGCTAACTTGAGTGGAGACTCCCTTCTGATCCCTTCTCACCAGTGGCTCTCATTGAGCATCCCAATGACCTGCTGGCTTCCTCCCCTGCTGAACAAACATTAAAGTGGAATTCCAGGGTAGTACTGAGATTAAATCTGCCCCCATCCCCACCCCCCCTTTAAATCCTATACTAACTAAAGCAGGGGTCAGCAACCAGTAGATCGCAGCCAGGTGATTGGTAGATCGTGGTCTGGGCTTGCTGACCCACCATCTCAGAGCATCACAGAGTGCAATGAAGAGGGACTACTTGTAAAATTGGATAACAGCAGGGAGCAAGAGCTGCATAAGCCGATGCCTCCTCTGTAGTGCTGGCTCTTGTCCCATGCAGAGTGATACCAACTGCACTTCACCACTTATTCTGGCTAGTGGTCTCCAGAGTGGTGCCAGCAGCAGGAAAGAAGAAATTTTCAGGTCAGTGTGAAGCAATACACTGGGCACAATAGTATAGGGCTGCTTTCACACCTGCCAAACATGACTTGTTCAAGTCAATGAGGTCGCTCTGCAAATGTCCTGCAACCTTGTGCAGTACAGCAAACAAGGGGTCAAAGCAATCAGCTGTGTTTAGCTTTCTCACCACTTGCTTTTTAACTAACCCCTTGGACCCTGCTTAAGTATGCAGTTGCAGGGCACTTGCAGAGTGGCCCCATTTACTTGAATGGGTCACAATTGGCTGGCAGCACCCACCAGAAGCAACAGGGGATTTAATCTGCGGCACGTGTACACCTTTGGTTGCTGCCTCAGCAGCTAAAGGGAGTAGGGATTGGGTTTGGTAAACAGCAAATCAACCACAGGGTTTTACCACCCCAACTTTGTGTGAACGAGCCCTAAGGGTACCACTGTCAAATGCAACTAGGGGCTCATTTACAAGTGCAGCAGATATCTCTGTTCCCCTGAAAAGCAATCCAAGTTTTTTTTTTAAGCCCCGTTCACACAGCGATTTCACAGTTCCAAGTAGCATGAAAAGTCACACCCTATTTTTGGCAATGGAACCGTTCTGATCAGTGCGACTGCGACCTTTGCAGTGCTGCACCAAAATTTTGAAAAAAGGGTTGCAATATTTTTTTGTGATTTTTAAGTGCGACTTGCCAGTGAGGAGGGAGTGGGAGGCCAGGAGCACCGGCGGGGGACCCAAGGGTGTTCTGTGCAAATCCATTGCCCAAAGCTGGTAAGTATGACATAACTTTATTTTTTATTTTTTTTATTTATTATTTTTAACTTTTGAAATAAAAAATAAATTATCAAAATCAGATTTGAATTAAAAATGGCAAAAAGAAAAAAAAAAACACTTTCTACTAGAAAACTAGGACTAGGACAGTACCATCCAACAGAAAAAAAAAGTATATAAAAATGTGTACTTTATTCTGTTGGATGGTACCATCAAAGTCCGGGTAATTCTCTGTTAGATTTTTTTTTTTTGGACATTTTTCATTCAAATCTGATTTTGACTTTAAAAAAACAAAATCAAAATCAGATTTGAATGAAAAGTGTCCAAAAAAAAAAAAACAACATCTACTAGAAAACTAGCCGGATTTGATGGAACAGAATAAAGTACACATTTTATATACTTTTTGGTTTGATTGTACCATCAAAGTCCTAGTAGTTTTCTAGTAGATAGTGTTTGTCATTTTTAATTCAAATCTGATTTTTATGACTTCACTTTATTTTTTTATTATTTCAAAAATAACAAAACATGTCATACTTATCAGCTCTGTGTAATGGTTTTTGCACAGAACATCCCTGATCGTCCTCATAGGGATTCCTTATTCCCAATTCTTGCTTGTCAAATTTAAAGTTCCCTACAGAGCTAATAAGCCATTTGCATAAACCACTGACAATTCAATGGTATTTATACTTATAAATGCATCTCACATTCTACAAAAACATACATAGTAATTCATTTTTATTTTAAGATCAAACTTTATTTACAAATGACAGCTTTTCTCTGAGTTTATTTGTAAAAAAAGACTTACTAAATGCTTTATCTATTCTCCAACTATTTGCTCTCTCTTCCCTCTTAAACTTGTTCTGCAAAAGAAAAACCATGAAATGCTATGTTAAAAACATCATCAATAAATGATTAGCTGAACAACAGTTTATCGCATGCAAAATTTCAGTAAACGCTATATTTTACATAATTTTTTGCTAAAATGTAAAGGATGAGGTTGCTCCAAGTAAGGAGAAACCAGGCACGTCAAGCCTTAAAATGGATGTAAACCCAAATTTTAATTTTTTTTTTGATGTCATAAAGCAGAGTATAAGATTACCTATCATTTGAGCCCAGTCTTGCCACAAAGAGTTAATCCATCTCTGAACAATCCTCTTATTGTTCAGTGAAATAAATCTTGACAGAGAAAAACTTTGTCAAATCATCCCCCTTGCTGTGAGTGACAGGTGATTTATATATCTCATGCACTAGCCTAAGAGACAACATTGCAGAAGTTCAGTGTAAGAAATACACAGGAGAATATGCATATTGACAAGGGGAGTGTAGAGGTGGGCGGGGAGTCTACTTACATCACGACTCCACCCACCGAGCTCCAGACAACAGACCTACCCACAGAATCTGCAGTTTTTCATTTTCTGAACAGACAGAGGGGAGACATTTGGCAGGTAGGGATACATGCAGGAGGCATGTATATCCTTATAGATAACCCCTATGGCAGTAGTTTAGAACGGATGACATTGGGTTTACATCCACTTTAATTTGCGCTCCTGTAAAATGGTAACACGCTTTTATATCCTGCCACACTTAAAAGCCCTTGGAGGCCATTTGAGTTATGTGTAGGCACATCCCTGAAGCATGTGCTTATATTCATATTTTTCTCGAAACTTTATTTTTCACTAAACGGGACAAAGTCACATTTACACTCAGTGGGGAGTCCCAACAATTGGCTGCAGGAGGCAGCCCTATTGAAAGCAATGGGAGACTGCTTGTTCCACAGTGAATAGCGGCTGCTTGCATTTAATCGCTATGGAGCGATCACTGCAAACGATCAGCCCTGGAAGAAGACTGTTCATTTGTTTCTCATATGACAAAGTGGATCAAATCCAAAACGGTGTTTTTAGCATACCTGTATTTCACAAATAAATGGGATTTTTTTTTTTTTGGTTGGAGTCACCATACCATGAACTGTGCTGAAGCATCCACTGCTGACCTCCATAAAGTGGTTACGACTTTGGCTGGAATACTAGCATACATTATATTTCATTAGTCTTGTGTATTCCACTAAACTCTATATACTCAAGCTGTGTACCCTCAATAGCAAAGGAAAACATGGTTTTGTTTTAAATCGACATAGAACAATAAAATGAATAAAAATTGGTAGGCGTGATAAATCCATTGCTTACCTTGATCTCAATCCTCTCCCTATGAGGGAAAAGCTGTCCAATCATTGAAAAGTCTGTTCCCACCATGCTTATTGCCAAATAGAACATATCAGTTTCTGAAAGACAAGTAAAAATGCACACATGAAATACACCAGGGAAACGATCCACGATAATGGCAAAATGTGTGCAGGTGAGCATCAGCAGATTAAAAAATTAATAACAAGCTACTGACCTTCCTCAGACCATGGTTTAGAGTAGGTGCTCTTTCGGAAACTAGAGTAAGTAGTTGTAGAGCCTCGCTCAAATATTGGATCATTCCCTTCCACTATTGGAGCTTTACCTCTGCTTACTTCCACAGTTAAACTGCAAATAAAAAAATAAAAGAAATAAAAACACTTAAATAAGGTTCACGCTACGATCAAGATATTTTTCTGTGAATGACCTTTTTTTTCTTCCTAGGTCAAGAAGTCACACAGAAGCCTTCAATTATAATGTAAAGACAGGGCAGCACAGTGGCTGAATTGTTAGAAATGAGCACCACTTTGCAGCACTGGGGTCATTGGTTCAAATCCCAAACATGGCACTATCTGCCTGGAGTTTGCATGTTCTCCCTGTGCCTGCATGGGTTTTCTGGAGGAGCACTGAATGGAAATTTTGGTGCAGAAACCACAAATTTGGGATGCACTTGGCCAAAACCGAAAATGACAGTTTTAAAAAATATATATATTTTTATATATATTTGTATTCTAATTTGACTCTTTAATGAATATCATGAATTTAAATATGAATTTATTGTCGGACATTATCAGCACTTTTAGTGCAAGAAAAGCTCAAGAAAAATGCATTCCCTTAAATTCTATGTACGTATGTTTTCACATTGTCCATTGTGCTTCCATTATGGTGTTAAAAATCTTGCTTGCTACATTTTTGGTCAGAAAAAAAACAACAAAAAACAAAAACAAAAAAAAAACACTGCACAAAAAATGCTCCTCCAGCTGAAATGCACTGAAAACGCAGCAAGAACGCATCAATAATGCACCTGTGTTACGTTTTAGATGCGGTTTTTGAGTCACATGACCTATAAGAACACACTATAAGCACAGTAAAATCGAGGCAAAAATCGCAGGACAATCACGTGTGTTTTATCGCCACCTTTTTGTTATTGGCAAAATGCCAAAAACACAATTTTCCGAAAGTTTCTGAAAGGACGATGCTGCTCTAGTTTAGGGAGTTAGAGATCTTAGATTGTAAGCTCCTTGAGAGCAGTTGTGTGAATGTACAATATGTATTGTATGTAAAGCGCTGTGTAAACCGATACACAAGTAGCTATAATAATAAACATAAATAAAAACCATTTAAAGCTTCTATTTTTTCCCCTGATAAAAACAGGCATTTTCAATGTCGTTTGCATGTTAAATTGTTAAAAAAATAAAATAAAAAATAAAATAATGTAATTTACTTTTTTTAATTTTTGGTAAACGTAGCTGAGGTGGTGGATTTCTGCAGCCCCTGGCTAGACAGTGCTGGAAGGGGTGGGAAGGGCTAAGCAAACCTTTTACATTATTTTCCTAAGCTCCGGCATATAGAGCAACGAACGGTCAATCTGTTAGTTAAGTGTCGCTATTCACTGATAAGACGAATGACGATGCCAACATCTATGCAGATACAGTAAAAGCAAGGGTGACAAGACCAATTTGACTGAAGGAGGAAGACGGCTGTCCCCCCCAACAAGACATCCCTATTTAACGGCTCTACTGGCAGAATAAACATGAACATATAGGGATACTTTTTTAAGGTGCATGTACTAATAAAATGGATCCAAGGAGGTATTTTAAAAAAAAAATACATTTTATTTAAACAGTGATTAAAAAATTGTCTAAACATAATTCCAAGACAAGTACAATCCTTATGAATACAGAAGATTTTATCACGTTCACAACATGTTTCAACCTCAATCTGGGCTTCCTCAGGGGATGCGGTCCTCTTGGAACATAAGCCATCACAGGATTTGAGACAAATCAATGACAATTCAAAAAGTCTGCAGCTGCCACAACAAGCCAAGGACTGCAGATGACCATAGGAGGGACCAGAGAAAATGGTCTTGCAAAAACACAGAACACTCAGGGACAGAGAGTTTACAAGGCAGTATACTCACATATGGAGCCGATGTCATGCAAAAATAAAGGTGTCCCTGCTGAAACCACAGGGACACCTTTGTTTTTGAAGGATATCAGCTCCATATGTGAGTCATTGATTATAGTGTACACATTTCTCTCAAATCTGGGAAGGCTTGTGTTCCAAGTGGACATCATCCCCTGAGGAAGCCCAGATTGAGGGTGAAACATGTTGGGAACTCCATTAAATCTGCTGTATCCATAAGGATTGTACTTTTTGTAATTGTGGAATTGTTATTTAGACAATTTTTTTATCATTGTTTAAATAAAATGTATATTTTTGGATCAATTTATTTGTATATGCACCATAAAAATCCCACAAGTATTCCTATATCTATTAAATGTAGGGATGTGGTGCTAATTGTAGTGGCTTGCCGGGATTAAGAATTTATCCTATTGGCAGGATAAACAGGAATTTACCAAATATCCCAGGAGGTACAGGTATAAAATAACGATGCGATATAGAATATCCATACTGAGCTCGGTTTTTCTAATTTAAGGCTAAAAATTTAATTTATTTTATGAAACTTATTTCAACCGCTTTATCCCTAATTAACAGAATAGAAGATAGTTACTATCCTGATGTTTCCTTTTTTTATTTTCTTCTTTCTATACGCTTAGTATCTTTATCCTTTCATGCTGGTGGAGGAGTGGCATGCACTTGTTATACTCAGGCGATGTGTGTACCTGCCCTGGGATTGCATGTGCCAAGAAGCAACGTCTATTCCTAACTGGTAGGGGTGGGTGGAAATAATATGTACGAGCCTGCTTAACAACCCCTGCATCACTTACACACTACCAAAATGGGCAATCTAAGCCGGTTTCTATAAACAAGATTCCTTAATTATCCAATCTTTAGCAAGCAGAAAAAGATAATGTGCTGAGAGACTCATCATACCTCTCCTCATCAAGAATAATGGAGCCGTCCTCTGCCACTTTCACACGAGGTGCCAGTAACTGGCTATCATCCTCCTCCTCTTCATCCATGTCATCATCCTCATCATTGCTAATGTTCTTTACTGGTGTCCTGTTTTGGTAGAAAAACCAGACAGTTACATTTTGGGAAGGGTAATCTTTAAAGCCCAGGTTTACCTACAAAAAATAAAAAATAAATAAAGCACGAGACATTGTTTACTTTCAGTGCAACGTGTCCCTTGGTGCTTTTTTCCTCTAGGTCAGTAAAATACATTTTCTGTCCTCTAATGGCAACCCCGCCCAAACCATAATCATCCAGTATGACATGGTTTAATAGAACGAAAACCTTTTTACAGGCTTGGGAAGGAAAGATGTTACCGCTCCAGGATGACAAACAAGTAGTAAACCTCTCCACCAGCCTAGAAGTCACAGGTGCTAGCAATTGCTTGTAGCAATAAATAGGAAGTGGTTCTGGACAGCCGCACTCTGAAAAAATTGCCTTTTTATTCAAAAATCTAATCAAAATGAAAGATACATGCCACAGCAGACAAAAGAGCTCACGCGTTTCGCAGTAGTGCTTACTCATAGCCCTTTTTACAGGCTTGCTCTTATTAATAGCGCTCAAAATGAATAGCCCACTTTACGGACAAAACACCACTCTCCTCAAATATATATATATGCATAAAAAAGCCCAGGGAAAAAAAAAAAAAGTTCTCAATCCATGCTTCTGATGCTTCCAGAAAAGCGCAACGCTTGAAATCCTGTGAGAACATGCTGGGCTCATGAAAATGGGATTTTGAGTTTCAAACTTAGCAAAGAGGCAGCAATGAGGCCTTCATCTGATGCAATTATTTATTTTATTTACAACTTTTCCTATTGTTTCCTTTTCATACAATATGTATATGGGGGGGGGGGGGAGAGAAAGGGCTGTAAGTTAAGCAGACTCACCATTTTCATGACGGGTCCACTTTAAAGAGGAGTTCCAGCCCAAACACTTGTTTTTTTTTTGTTATAGAAGTAAAGGGCTAGAAACTTTGTCAGCCATATGCAATACCACAGGAAGTGAACAGTGAAAAGGGGCACAGGTTACAATCGCCTCTAAATTAAAATTGCTTTAAATAGCAGCTGACAATACAATTTGTAAAGAGGACTGGAATGGTCGTGAACACCATATACATAGAATTACAATGCAAAATTGTTCCTCACCCACTGAGCTGAGATTCTGTAGGAGCCTTTTCACTACTTCTTGTCTCTGCAAAGGAAGACCTTTGTAAGGAAAGGAAAAAATAAAATAAAAATGAAGACGGAAGAAGAAACAAACTGTCAATGTCACAAATGAACAAAACAAAAAAATATATATATATTATAAACGAAAAAAAAAATAGCGATTTTGGCTTACTTGTAAATGCTGCATAGTACAGAACACAGGAGCAGGTAGTCAGACCATGGGTTATATATACAGGCGACCTTCAGGTTATTGGACACTGGCAAAGAACTTTGCTAAAAACACCTCTAGTGCACACTCCTAACTCTAGAGGTCGACCGATATATCAGCCAATATTTGCCATTTTTTTATTAATTGGCATCCACCGATATGTTCAGTGCGACTTACAAAAGACTTCTGTAATATAAGTCAATGTAAGTTGCCTGAAGACATCAGTGAAGCAACTTTCCTCCTCTCTGGGCAGTCTGCCAAGAAAAGATCAAAGATACAATGTTTCTTCTTCAATGGACTCAACTCCCTGTGTAGAGTTCTCAGTTTAACCATTTAAAGACAATCTTTTCTGACACTTGTTGCTTACAAGTAAAAATCCTATATTTTCTGCTAGAAAATCACTTAGAACCCCCAAAAATTATATATATATTTTTTTGCAGAGACCCTAGGGAATAAAATAGCGTTTGTTGCAATATTTTATGCAACGCAGTATTTGCGCAGAGGTCTTTCAAACGCAAATTTTTTGAAAAAAATCAGATAAAATCACAGATAAAAAAAAAAAAACACAGTAAAGTTAGCCCTTTTTTCGTCCAAAAGTTTTGAGTACCTGTTTTTGTGTATTTTATAGTTTTTATTTTTAATCTAAATTATACATACAAGTGAACTGATTGGAGGTTTGTTTTGTTTTTTGAATGTAAGAAATTTTCTGTATCACTTATTACTGAAGGCTGCTTTCACACTGGAGCGGGCAGGCGTTGATGGTAAAACGCTGCTAGTTTTAGCGGCACTATTCGGCTGCTAGCGGGGCACTTATAACCCAGCTGGTGGCCAAGGAAGGGGTTAAATGCGCTTGTGAAGCGCTGCTGCCAAATCACATTGCATGCGCTTCAGCAGTGGTGCCCATTCATTTCAATGGGCAGGAGTGGTAGAGGAGCGGTTTACACGCTCCAAAGATGCTGCTTGCAGGATTTTTTTTTTTTTTTTAACGTCCTGCCAGCGCATCTTCTCATTGTGAAAGCACTCGGGCTTTCACACAGACTGCAGGGGAGCCGTTTTGAAGGCAATTTACAGGTGCTATTTTTAGCCTAAAAGCGCCTGAAAAATGCTCCAGTGTGAAAGGTGTCTAGCTTAAATTTTATGAGATGAAGGGAAAAAAATAAAATAAAAAAATCGGCCTAACATATTGGCATGATATATCGGCCATCGGCCGCCGCGATTTCTAAATATCGGCATCGGCCAGAGAAAAACCCATATCGGTCGACCTATACCTAACGCCACCTGTTTTGTTTTTTTAGCAAGGAAAATGTGTGACCAAGGAAAATAGGGGAGGGTCCTGTGCCTTCTAATGTACCCCAAGATCAGAAATATGCAATTAAGTTGAAATTCCCTTTAATGTAAACAAACAGTACAGGTCACGGGTGCTGGTAGTCACAGACCATGAAATGTCCCCAAGCAATAAAATAAAAAGGGGTGGGCAACAATATAGCAAAATAGAACTGCCAACAGGTCCACAAAAAACAAGGCCAGAAAAGATAAGAGCTTGAAGCACCTTGTGGTCAAAGCTCACATCAGATGAGGCCTGAACAGCCACCTGGTAAACCTGGGGAACACGTGAACAGAGGACTTAGTGGTGGCTTTGCAAATCTGAGACACAGATGTTTGATGCTGAAAAGCCCAAGAGACGTCAAAAAAATTTGGTGTAATGAGCTCTACAAGGGAAAGGAGGAACTCCTAAGGGTATAAGCCCTGCAAATAAGTGGTTTGATCTAACTGGCAATGGTGAGGTGGGAGGCAAGGTCTACTCTACGAGAGCCTACAGAAGCTGTAGTTGCTAAGTAGACCCCGACAGCCCTGAGCCCTAAGCAGTGTTTCCCTGCTTTGTATTAGAGCGGGACAGAGGGAATGAAAGATATCGTCATTGAGCTGAAAAGAAGAACCCACACCTTGGGTAGAAAACAAGGTCTTGGTCAACGGGAAATCTCTAATGGACTCAAGGAAGGAAAGGGGTCTCCGAAGTACAGACAGCGCCAGGCTCAGATCCCAAGTTGACACAGGAGGTTAATATGGGCAACTCCCTGAAGAAAAGTCTTAATTGAGGACTGTGAATTTTGGAAAAGAATAGCTAAGACAGAAACTTGGGGGGTACTCAGGGCCAAACGCTAGTCAAAACCAGATTAAGGGAAGGCCAATTTACAAACAATAGAGTATTCCCTGGAACTCAAATGTCTGTCCTTGCATCAGGACAAGTAGGATTTCCATGTGCAATAGTATATCTTGCCTGAGGCAATTGTTCAGGCTCTGGATAAGGTGGGGGATGTCTGAGTTAGATATACCCCTATTTTTCAGGACCTGGGTCTTAAAAGCTGTGCAATTAAAACCAGAGCCAGAGAAGCAAGGTGGAATAGTAAATCTGGTCTGTTTGAAAGAGGCCGAGGCTCATCCGCCAAGGGTCTGAGTATGTCTGTATCATAATGACCTTCTGGGCCAATCTGATGTGATGATAATCATTGGAACCCTTTCCCCCGCTATCTTGCATCAGGTTCCCCCTACTATTAACAGTTTCTGGCAAGTCATGGGATGCAGAGAATATGTTCTTGGTAGGGCTGCAACTAACGATTATTTTCATAATCGATTAGCCGATTATGGTTTCAATTAATCGGTTAATAACATTAAAAAAAAAAAAAAAAAAAAAAAAGGTAATTTTGCTGTAATTTGCATTTTTTTTTTGGGCCAATTTGTTGTTGGGCAGATTAAAAAACAAAAATTGCTGCAAAAACACGATTACGTGCGTATATTGAACCAAAAAAACAAAATAGCACCGTTTTGCGTTAAAGAAAAAAAGTCCTCGTCTTTTCCAAATATGCAGCAGATGAAGAAATCATGGATGTGAACGTGTCCCATAGGAAAACAATGTAAATGAACTGTAGTGTGTTTCTGCAAAAAACAGAGACCCAGGCCTGAGATGTTTAGTAACATAATGGGGTTAAAAAAAAAAAAAAACTAGTACAAAAAGAGCAAATAATCGCTACTGTAAAGGGTTCATTTTTTTATTATGGGGCAGTGAAAGTAATATTTACAGTAGCGATTTGCTCTTTATACTATAAAGGGCTCGTTTTTTTTTTTTTTTTTAACCCCATTATGTTAGTGGCCGATTAATCGATTATGAAAATAGTAATCGATTAGTTGTTTCGGCCCTAGTTCTTGGGTCTATGCATTTGACAACTTTGGAAGTCTGCATGCCAAAATGTCCACACCAAAGATGCAGATGGCAGAGAGATCTGGAAAGTGGTTGAGTTGTTCAGTAGAGGGTCGTTATCCTGTGACATGGATGCCCTGGGTCCGTAGAACAGCAAATTCTGCAGCACAGAAGAAGGTTTTTTGTTACCCAAATGCATAGAATACATTAAGGTAAAAAAATAAAAATAAAAATCTTAAGGCTTTAGGACCACTTTAAATTACTATTATGTTAACACAAATATAATGTTTTACTGAGAGGGTATTGTAAAAGTTTTGGTCAGATCTACCTAAACTCCACAGTGTTACAGATTGCAGACACATGTACAAATGAACTTACATCTTCTGTTTAAAAACTATAAAATGCATTAAGACGATTAACACATTTCAACAATCTATCGTAAATCTGTGGGTTTACATTTACTACAAAGCACAAGAAATCAGAGATGTCGTCAACAGGCAATGAAACATACATGAGCACCACTTACTTCATAGGGTTACTGTCAGGAATGAAGTATATGAAATCTCTCATCACCATCTTGGATCGTTCTAGCTCTCCTATGTTGCTTATAACTGGATGCTTTGCCTTCCATTCTTTCTGCATTGAATAAAACAGCATTATTAAAAATAAATATTTTATTTTTCCAAGTTGATAAGTCATCAAAAAGTCTAACATACTAAATGAAATGTCTCAGTTAGGGCCCTTTTCACGCGGACGCGTCTGTGTACGGGCTCTGTTTTGCTCAGCAGGGGAATCACTCCGTCGATCCCGCTGAGCAGTCAGATGACAGGTCCGTCTCTGCACATTATGCTGGGACGGACCTGTCAGAGCACCGCTCTCCTCTATGGGGGGAATCGGATGAAGACGGATCGTATAGTATGTTTTCATCGGATCGACGGATAGAAAAGTAGGGTTTCCATCTGTCACACTTTAGCGGATCTGAGCGGGTCAGATGTCAGCGGACATCCGTCGTTTCAAAGACCTGTATGGAGCGTCCGTTCAGGACCGCCTAAAAAACTGACAGGTGAACCGGAACAGCGTGAAAGGGGCCTTAAAGCACAACTAAAATTCCACTGTTACATACAGTGAGCAGGCAGGCTAAGTATTGCAAAACGTGCATGAAAAGTCTCTTCTAAAGTAAAATGCATGATCTGTCTGCTCACAGTGATCCCTGGAATGTAAAAAAAGCTGCGCATGTGCAGCTCAGCTTACAGCAGCTGGCTTCATTCCTGTGTGCCAGAATGACTAGCTCTTGTGCATGTGCAAGAGTGATATCATCCCATGCCGACCAATGAAGATGGCCAAAAACTTGCACAAAGGAGAAGATGCTGGTGCCGACTAGGGACGGGACCTATTTTAGTTCTGCTTTAAACAGCTGTATTTTGGGGGTTCTAAGTAGCCCTCAGGTCAAAAATAGACAAATGTTTTGGGTGTAAAAAAAAATTAGGTGCTAAAAGTGAAAGGGTTAAAACGGCCTTCATGTGCATGTTCTTTACTTCCTTAAAGTGGTTCTAAAGCCTGAACATTTTTTTTACCTTAATGTGTTCCTTGCATTAAAGTAAAAAAATGTTTAGGCATCGAATTTGGCCTCCCACCCTCCTTATACTTACCCGAGCCTCATTCGATTCAGTGCTGTGCACGTCTGTGGCTCTTCTCTCCCCTTACTTCTGGGTCTCGCTGGCTTTACGGAGACACCGGAAACCATTGGCTCCAGTGCTGCCAATAAAAGCCACTAACAAGGGAGTGGGGAGGGGGTCCAAGTCCTGCTGCCTGTGTCAATAGACGCAGCAGTGGGGCTCGGGTGCGAGCACGCACACGTGCCCCCAAGAGAAGCGGCTTCCCATGGGGGTACTGGACAGAGGGGCCTGGAAGAGGAGGCTTGCGGCCATTGCACAGAGCAGGTACGTATAGAGGTGTTTGTTATTTAAGAAAAAAAAATAATTACCTTTACAAAAAACGCTTTACGGTTGAACTACAGGTGCAAAAACGTTAATCTGAACATATTCCTTTGTAGCGACTGGATGTGTGGTGGATACAAGACCAGCCATCTTGCACAATGAGTGATAGCAACATAGACCGGCCAATATAACAACAGGAAGCTCCTGCACAAAGGCAAAACATAAAGACCCATACACACGATACGAAAATCGGAAGTAAACTTTTGTCTGACTAACGATCTGCCGATATTTGTATCGTTGGTACGGTGCTTTCGACAGCCAATTCTGATTTTAATTATGACAAGGCTGAATGTGCAGACCATAACATTTTCGTCATTCGTGAACTCAATGTCCGATTTTCGTTTTATTAGTACAGTTTTTGTCCTAAAAAAAAAATTGTAACGCTAATTTTAGTCTTATTAACCCCATTATGTTCCTAAACATCTTAGGCCTGGTTCACATCTATATGTTTATTGGCGCTTTTTGCAGAAACGCACTACGGTTCATTTACATGGTTTCCTATGGGACATGTTCACATCTGTGCTTTATTCAGGCGCTGCATATTTGGAAAGGGTCAGGGACTTTTAACGCAAAACTGTGGAAAAGCTGCAGAAAAGAATATAATGCGTTTTTGCAGCAGTTTGTGTTTTTTAATTTGCCCCAAAAAAAAATGCAAAAAGCAGTAAAATCACATGCGTAAAAATCAAAACGCACAGCAAAAAGCACTGCAGAAACAGATCAAAAGCAAAAACTGCATAGGTGTGTACCGAACCTTATGCTGGCCTCACGGATCAATTTTCACGTGAGAATATTCAGATGAAAAATCTTTGTACATTCGAAGAATTTCATTTGAAATTTTCAGTTCATTTCTGAACAAAAACCACATACACTGTCTGAAAATTCCTTTGACCAAGAAGTTTTCTATTTCCAAATTTTCCCATCACTGTGGTTGAAAATGAACGTCAATTTGACCCACGTTTTTTTTTTTTTTTTTAAGGTTATTAACCGATTAATCGAAACAATAATCGGCTAACTAATCGATTATGAAAATAATCGTTAGTTGCAGCCCTACTTAACACCCCGGAGAAGAGAAGGCAGATTCTATATCATTTTCACAAACTGGGGACTCAAGTATTGCTCTTGCAGGAGACCCACTTTAGATCAGATGCTATCCCACATTTACTGTCTAAATACTACCCAACTTGGTACCAAAGTACCAACCCCTCAGCTAAATCCAAAAGGTGTCTCTATTACATTTCACGCCTCTTTCTCCCCAGATGTCCTTGACACCTACATTGATCCCCAGGGCAGATATGTTTTTATCAAATTGTCACATTTGAACATGATTTATATTGTGGTTAACATTTACTCTCCCAACCAGGAGCAGCAGCATTTTCTCACCAAAGTGATCTCCCGCCTTAAACGGTTTGGCACGACCAACGTGATCCTGGGAGGGGACCTCAACACTACCTTGATACCACGCCTTGATGCCTCGTCCGGTAAGTCATCGCTCTCCCCAGTCTCTCTGACCAAAATGCGCACACTCCTATCTGACATATCCCTAGTAGACGTTTGGAGACTGTTACACCCTACCGTTAAAGGCTACACTTACATTTTCCCCGGCCCATTCCTCTTACAGCCGACTTGATTACTTTTTTGTGTCTCTCAATCCTTACTGGACTACTCCCCCTCTGCCTATATAGGCCTTACCCTGTGGTCTGATCATGCCCCCATTCATATGGGCCTGGGCAGGTTACCCCCTCTAAATAAAAGATCGTCATGGAGGCTTAACGACAACTTGCTCTCTGACTTAGTTTGCACACAGGATATCATACAGACGATTAAACACTTCGCTACTGATCACGCCCATGACACCAGCAACCCGCTTATCCAGTGGGAATCGCTTAAATGCGTTGTTCGGGGTAAACTTATCCAACATGGTTCCCGTATCAAACGCGCACGTACTGCTGATATCGCACGTCTCCTTAATACTATAGCCACTTTGGAGGCTTCACACAAGAAATCTCCGGTCGCCGCAACGTTACTAGAACTCACTAACGCCAAGAGAGACCTAAAGCAAATTTTTTCCCATCGTGAGGCGATTGCGAGGGATAAAGGGCGCTTTGCCCATTATTCACGTGCCAACAAATGCAGTAGACACTTAGCGCATACCCTTCAACCCAGACAAACCAGGAAGCCCGTCCCATTTATTAACTCCCCAACAAAAGGCAAAGTGATGAATAACATGGCCATAACGGAGGAATTCCGCCAATATTACTCCAATTTATATAATCTTACCCCCTTGTCTTCCTCTTCCCCATCTCACCTGCAAGACCTATCCACATATGTCCAGGATACTGCGCTCCCCACTATACCAGTTACTGACCAAGCAGATTTGGAATTTGCCTTTACAGACGCAGACTTTCTGGCGGCCATAAAACACCTTAAAAATGGTAAGAGCCCCGGCCCAGATGGGTTCTCTGCACGCTTCTACAAGACTTTTGCACCCCAACTTATCCCCTTTTTAGTTAAAGCTTTGAACGCCATTGACGGGAATCTTACCCCTCCCTCTGCCCTTCTTCAAGCCCAAATAGTTGTCATTCCTGTAATGGAAATTTGTAGGTTCTGTATATAATTGTATTCTATTTTATATGTATTGCACAATGCCCTCACTGTGCACACGGCACTAACAATGTTTTCAGTACATGTTTTGCATTCTTTCGAGTTCTGATTAGAATAAGCCTGCCTATGTAACGCCCCTTGTTACCATAAACGTACAATTGTAATATTAATGTGATACCTACGTAATCATGTGTATAAAAGCCTTCAAATGCATCATAATAAAGGAGAACGGTTATTTGGAAAGATGCTGAGCGTATTTTTTGTGTCTGTTCCCTACTGCAGTAGTTATTAATTTGGAACCACTAATCAATATGAGGAGAGGAGTTGCCTATCATCAAAATATCCATTTCAGGTGGCGAAGCCAGCCCAGCAGGGGTTATCAGGTGACCCTGAGTATCCGAAACGAGGAGCTTGAGACGATCCGGGAATTTCTGATAATCAGCCGGCTGAGGTAAGCCTTTTGCTTACATTTGAGTTATCAGACTTCCTTGATCGGTAAGGCATTTTCGGGACAAAGGGTACCTATTTTACTCCCCTTAATCGAACTGTATTGATTAGTGGTTATATGTTATGTTGTCACTGTCTACTGTCCATCAGAGTGTTATAGAGAAAGGGAAGAATAGTGCTGTTCACAGGTATATGTAGTACATCTGCTAGATAAAGTAGTTTAGAGGCAAAAGGGTATAGGCACACGTAGAGAAGACTGGCCAGTCATTATGGGCATTAAATTAAGTAAGGGAATGATGGGTAAGAGACCCTCAAAAATGCCCAGCGCAAGAGGAGCACTATATATGAACCGAAGGTGCGGTTCCGCCTATACTGAGCCCCTAGATTAATGGTTAAAGTGGACAGGGATCCACAATGGGTAACTGGGTTACCACCAAAGTCCACAGGGACAAAGAATCATGCAGAGTATACAGCTAGAGAAACGGCTATTTATGTGAGCAGGATGGATCAAGAGTGACATTAACACTAGACAGAAAGGGACTTTTTGATGTTAAGTTGTGGGCTGAATTTGGGGTCAGGCACTACAACTAGTAAAGTCAAGAAACAGTAATGAGAGTTAAAACAGAATGCTTTATATGTTGTCAGAGAGGGAAGATGGGATGAGCACTATAGCTGCCCGTCTGATCATAGAAGGTACAGTATGTGAAGTATAGAATTACAATACATTGGATGCAAAGGATATCAGAACAAAATAAAGAAAGCAGAAGTTTAAGCAAGGAAGTATTAAAAAAGCGTTAAAAGAAAGTGAGAAAATGATATGCATATGTTGTGTACAAATGGGAATAATGTAAGCGATTTTAGAGCGATACTTGTGTATGTTTGTGAATGCTGGAACCTGTAGTTCTATCGCTTGTGTCATGTACGCAGATGTGACCCCTTCCTTTGTGCTCTCCTCAAAGAATGTAGCTGGGATGAGAGTTGGTGATAAGCTGGGAGGACACCATGCCAATTTCAGTTTTTTAGACAAAACATTTATAACAAAATGTGCCGGGTTAACGAATCTAATGATAAACAATGTGATCACAATTATTTTTGAATCTGTTTTCCAAACATGGTAAATTGAAGGTTACAAATTAACCATGTCTTACACTAATTGAATATCCTGTGATAGTGGAAACAGTGCATTAAAAAAAAAAAAAAAAAAAAAAAAAGAGAGAAATTGAGTAAAATTAAGTAATATGTCCCCCTTTAAGGACATTTATCTGTGCATATATATTAGTGTGTGATATTGAAATTATCATATGAGTATTAATTTCTAATATGAGTTTAACAATTTTATTAATAAATATAGATATATTGAAACTTTGGTTGGAAATGAAATCCAGGTTAATGGGGAAATTGGTAAAAATTGAATTAGTTTAGATTAAGATAACAATTTTGTAATTTTACATTTATTAAGTGGAAAGAAAAAAAGATTAAGATGAGGTTGTTAATTTGAATACAGCTGCAATAATGTTTAACAAAGCCAAGATGAATGGGATACATAAGGAAGTTTTTCTACAGAAATGAAATCTTAAAGTCTGATAATAACTTAATGTGCGGTCCATGATGTGAGAGTAATAATAACATTTAAATATAACAGACCCATCACATCAAGTCCATACATCCTGTTAGGATAGCTGCTGCCTGCAGCCAGTTGGTTTATATATAAGGATGGCCAAGTGCTTTCTGGTCCTTCATACATATTGTTGGTCCTTTTGTTTTTATGTATTTTTATTTTTGAAATCCAAAGCAGAATGTGTGGATTGTGAAATGATGTGCCCCTTTTCCTTGTAAGTGCAGTGGGTTTAAGTAGAAGAATATTTTGGATTTATGGACATCTCTGCATAACTGCAGGGTATTCTTATCATTTATTATAATATTGCTAGGAAAAAGTTGTCTTTTTGAAACATGAAACAGGAGTTCTTACACAAACAGCATGATAGGAAAAAGCCATTGTTATATTTATGCAAGCTGGACCCAGTAATGAAGGGTTCACTCCGATGTATCAGAGCTGTAGCTTTATGCAAAGTTGCTATTAGACAAAGTTACAGATATTATTTTGGTTGAATATTTCATTTTTAATAGTCCGACATTCTGCACAGCAAATATATAGCTAAGTGTTTGTCTAATGAAAGGTTCAAAATGTGAATTTGTTTTGTATATGTACAAATCTAACAATGAAAAATGTGTACATTTGAATCCAGCCACCTTATTGCCTCTATTGGAGGAGGCTGGAGACAAAGAAAAAGCACATGTGTTAAATTGATGGCATGGGAATCAGGTGCTGTGAGCCCAGTGCAGGACACACTCCCTGAAGACCCGAGTATTTACTTTTTTGTAGTGTTATTCCTGGTTTTATACCAAGGATGAAGTTTATCACCCAGAAGGATACCCTGTATTCAGAGTCATTGGATCCTTTTTCCCCAGCTCAAGAAGCAGAGCTCCATGTTTTAGAAAAGCCTGTGAGCTATAAAAAGAGTATATATTTATATAGATAGTCAAGAGATAGAGAGCTTTTCGTTCCATTTGAAGGGCCAGAAGTTTGATTTTACTTCGGCAGGTAAACCAATCAAGCATGCCAAGTTAATTTGATCGGCTGTTTTCAGCCTCCCAGGTTCTTGCTGAGGTAGCCATACTAACAGTAAAACTCACACATGGAAGCAGACCAGGCGACTTAGGATGCTGCATTTACAGCCCTGGACACTTGCTGGGTCTGTGCAACTCACAGATTCCACCCTAGTTCTGGCCCAGTATAGCTGGGATTAATAATTCAACTTTAAGGACCCCAGAACGAGAAGCACAAGTGGTCCACAGAGGGCAACTTCTTACGAAACAAGACTTTGGAAAAGGTGATCATTTATGTCTGCCAGACACTCTTTTCCCTTCAGCTTGACACATGGACCGTGTCATCAGTCACAAGTAGTTATGGCTGCCTTAGTAAATGAGCATGGGATAGAGCCAGGGTTCTCCACAGTTGTTTTTATAACATACCACTTCTTGTTTTACCTGTTACCAAAGGTGTTACCAAAAGCTGAACATCCCTTCCAGAGATAACAAAAAGATATATCCAAATGCCCAAGTCAGGATCTTATGAGTATGTATTTTGTCTGTATGGACATGTTTTCTGGATGTCCAGTGGCAAATGCTACTGCAAAGGCCACAGTAAAAAAAAGTGTTATCAGAAGTAGTTTTTAAGTACAGAGTGCAGAATCTACAGAGAGTAACAGAAGAAATCATTTTTATAGGAGAGTCCTTACTAGAAGTTTTGAGGTTTTATTTTTACACCCCCTACTGTCTACAATGTAGCGGACAAAGTAGAGTAAGAAAATAAAAAACTTTTGCCTGAATGTTTTATTATATTTTATCAAGCCCGTGAGGGGATGTTGGACTCTCTCCCTTTGGGATTTGGGTTGGGAGTGTGTTACTCGCTTATATTTTGTCTCAGCAGCTGAAGTCCTCCATTCGGATCTCACAGAGAATGTTGCTGATTTTTTAAGGTTTTTGACAAATTTATTTATGTGTTTTCTCCCCAATTCCAGATCCTAAAAGTTTGGAAGGATCTAAAACTAAAGCCAGGTGACATGTGGATTGTTAAGAGACATTTATATATAAGGAGATGTTTGGAGACTCAATACAGCATCTATTTCATGTACAGTTTTGCAAAACTTGAAGGAAAAGTGACCTGGATCCACACCAGACACTGCAAAAATGACTAAATTAAAGAAATAATCTGTGTTTAATTTGTTTCCCTCTTGCGATCAGTCTAGGGTACTTTTTGATTCAATTACTTTAATTGTAAGGGATACAGATATTTGAAAAGTAGTTTAGCCATGTTGAAGTCATATTTGTCTTTTGTACCTCTTCCATTTTATGTAGAATTGTCTGTGTTTACATGTGCTGATAAGTCAGCATACCAGCAATTAAGCTAGAAGGCCATTCTGGCCACAGGAGTTTACAGCCAGTACTCTGTAAATATGTCTTTGTTTTTCACAGTGAAAAGTCATTTTGTAATGAAAAAAGCTGCTCAGCTATTATTTTCTCCACAATGGAGTTTTTGCCTCTTTGGCCAGGACTATCTCCACCTAAGCCTGTGGAGGTTCCAGGTTAAAAGGTGAGAGCAGGTATGGTTAGTGATCAAAATATTGATCAAAAGAGAGGAGACTGTAATGGAAATTTGTAGGTTCTGTATATAATTGTATTCTATTTTATATGTATTGCACAATGCCCTCACTGTGCACACGGCACTAACAATGTTTTCAGTACATGTTTTGCATTCTTTCGAGTTCTGATTAGAATAAGCCTGCCTATGTAACGCCCCTTGTTACCATAAACGTACAATTGTAATATTAATGTGATACCTACGTAATCATGTGTATAAAAGCCTTCAAATGCATCATAATAAAGGAGAACGGTTATTTGGAAAGATGCTGAGCGTATCTTTTGTGTCTGTTCCCTACTGCAGTAGTTATTAATTTGGAACCACTAATCAATATGAGGATAGGAGTTGCCTATCATCAAAATATCCATTTCATTCCTAAACAGGGCAAAGACCCTTCTCTATGCCCTAACTATAGACCTATCTCTCTTTTAAATATTGATTTGAAACTATACGCGAAGATTCTTGCCACCCGCTTATCGCCTCTGCTCCCAGACATAATCAACAATGATCAGGTTGGCTTTGTCCCTGGCCGCGAAGCCAGGGACAATACCACCAAAACTGTTCACCTTATCCATTACGCTCAGCGCCACCAACTGCCGACCTGCCTTCTCTCCTGCGATGCAGAGAAAGCCTTCGACAGGGTCAGCTGGCCCTTTCTTCGTGCCACCCTGTCCCAACTAGGCCTAGGACCTATTATGCTCTCCCGCATCATGTTCCTATACTCCACACCCTCAGCCAAGATCCTGGTAAACGGCTCCCACTGACACATTCACGATTGCCAACGGCACTAGACAAGGCTGCCCTCTCTCCCCTCTCTTATTTGCACTAGTGATTGAACATTTGGCCCAGGCTATTAGAGCCAACCCTAACATACATGGCATCCACACCCCTTCCGCCCACTACAAACTCTCTTTATACGCAGATGATCTCCTCCTCTATGTTACTCAACCTCACATCAGCATACCCTCCATACTGGCGGAGATAGACCGATTTGGCCGTCACAGTAATTACAAGCTTAATATCTCAAAACGGGGGCACTTAACTTGACACTGACACACACTGCCCTCACTTCCCTCAAGAATAATTTCTCTTTTCAATGGCAAGAACACTCGATCTCTTATCTAGGAACAGCCATCCCAAGACATCTCCCAGACATATATTCCCTTAACTTCAGTCCTCTTCTTACGAAAGCTTAGACGCCTTACTGACAGTTGAATGGACCTCCCTCTGTCCTAGTTTGGTCGCATGCATACCCTGAAGATGGACATACTCCCCAAACTCCTGTATCTCTTTCAAGCTCTTCCCATAGCTCTCCCGGCAGCATTTTTCCCCACCCTACGTTCAATGGCCATCCGTTTCGTTTGGCAGGGGAATCATCCCAGACTGAAACAAACTCCTATGCTCTCCCATTGCAAAAGGGGGTAACGGCTTACCAGACTTTGAGCTCTATCATATATCTACGGTGCTGTCCCATATCTTGGAATGGTTCCCCCGCCCCTTAGTCAAGGCCACCGTTTCAGTAGAACAAGACCTATCCTCTACCAATCTCCATGTGCTACTCTGGGGACACGCCCGAACATTCAAGTCTCCTACGGGCCTATCCCCCCTTACTAAAGACTCTTTGACAATTTGGTACCGCAAACGAGAGACCTATTCACTATCCTCTGACCCGTGCCCCCTCCCTCACTCCTCTGTTTGATAACCCTGCCTTCCCAGAATGCATTTCCATCCAAACCTTGGACGACTATGACAGGTCCTCCTGGCCTATAGCACAACAATTTGTTAACAGCACACTAGGTACTTTTGTCACAAACCGAACCGGCGCTTCCTCTAAAATTAACTGGCTAACTCATCTAAACCTGACGTCCTTTTGCAAAACACTCCATGACTCCAATCAAGTTCATAGACCCCTATTGGGATATGAACAGTTATGCATGCTCCCGGAGACGCTTCGTCACACCCTTTCCCTACTTTACAAACTGATCCTGACCTACTCACATGGATCACTCCCCAAGTACGCTAAAATCTGGTCAGAGGAACTTGGGAGAGATATAACCAATGAGGAGTGGAGTAGGGTCTTTTTCTTCGCCCACAAATTAACGATTTCTAGTTATGCACAAGAGAAGAACTACAAGCTGGTGTCAAGGTGGTACCGGGTCCCGACCAATCTCAAATAAATGTATCCCTCTACCTCCGACATTTGTTGGAGATGCAACTCCGCAAAAGATACGTACATTCACATTTGGTGGGAGTGTGCTGTACTCCTCCCGTTTTGGACACAAATCTTTCAGATCTATTCAGATATCTATGAAAAACCACTTCCGCCTTCTCCCACCATTGCCCTTCTGTCTCTTCTCCCGGGCTCCAATAAATCACAGAAAAACAACTTACTAAAATTTTTCCTTTGTGCAGGGCGACAGTTGATCCCTAGACATTGGAAAACCGCCACCTCCCCATCCTTATTAGAATGGGTGGGTGAAATTAACAACTTAATGCTCATGGAGGACATGCAAGCAAAGGTACTTGATAAACAGGCCAAATTCTCCTTTACCTGAAGAATATGGAGGCATTACTCTACTTCAGACAAATTAAAACATAGACTCTTAGCAGTCACCTCCACCGGAGCTATTGATCTAATCTCTTTGGAAGACCTTAGGTCTTAGACACTGAAACTCCCAATCTCAATGAAGCTCGCTGTCTCTTTGCCCTACCCCTTTCCCCTTCTGTTCCTCTTTTCTCTCTCTCATCTGCCTTTCCCCCCCTCGCCTTTTTCCCCCCACCTCTTCTTCTCTCCTATCCTAGCAGGCCTCTCTTGGCCTTTCTACGTGAATATAGGCATCCTGGTTCACTAACTGGTAACCGCTGCCCATTGAGGGTTCCATATGGACCTTGTCCTCTTGGTCAGGCTCATCGTAGCAGACTTAACGCCAATATCCACCCTTCCCTGGTACTGGACCCAGCAAGTTCCCATAGGGGCGCCCAGTGCAGGGAATAGGATACTCGTATTGTATGATTTACATGCTTACTACTGTGAATAAAGATGGGAACCCCAATGTGCTACATGACTAACAGTATGCCTTATCCTACCATTACCTGTAAAGTATATACCGTGTTTAACATTGTTGGACCAGCCAGTCCATTGTTAGACACCTGGCTCTGTTCCCACCTTATGTTTTTTTTTTTCTATTGACTTTACAATCTTTAATTGCCTATATTCTGATAAAAAAAGATTAATAAAAACTTGAACCTAAACTTGTATACACCAAAATCTCAAAACGAGGCTGGTCCTTAAATGGAGCAAAAGCGTAAACTTTTTTTTTTTTTTTTTTTTTTTAAACAAAACATGGACCTTCACAGGAGCAGACGAAAAACTGCTATAAAAACAGACAAAGTACGCTTAAATCCATTTGCCCATAGGAATGCATTGCTGTCCTTTTTCAATCAACAGACGGATGACAAATGGACAGACGGAACACCCGTGTGAAAGAAGCCTTAATAAATAAATAAAATACTGTTCTTAGTGCTTTGGCAACAGATAAGGAAAGGGGGAGATTTAAATCAGGCTGCTTATGTTCCTTTTGCAGCAAACTTGTTGCTCTGCCTAGTATGGACAAATCACAAACAAATGCTCTTGTAAGCCTAACCACATACACAGATAAAAAAAATATATAAAAAAAAAAAAAAATCAACATTTCCCCATCCATAAAACAGCGTGGACGGAGGAACATCCCCTGCCAACTACTGTAGTCACCCACAGATGTCTGAATACCCAAACAGTGACTGCATCAGATGAAAGCAGTCACTGTTTGGCCAATAAGTAGGCCCGGCTAAACCATTTTTCTAAACTGACTTTTGTTGAGCCAAGTGTTGCCAACAGGGCCACCCAGGGCTTGAAATTTAGCAGATTCAGTAGGAATCGGCTGCAATTTCAGCCATGTATAGCCAGCATTAGATAAACTGAAAATGAACCTTACACTTGGCTAATAGAAGGGGACAAAAATGATACTCACTCTCTCCTTCTTCAACTCATCTTTAAGCAATTCTCGCAATTTTTGTGCTCTTCGAAGACGTACTTTCTCCAGGTTACCGGTAGCAACAAGCATTTTAGGTGTACTTTTTTTACATTCATTGGGAGACGATTTCTGGGAGGGCCTCTCTTTGAGAGGACTGAACTCTTCCTTCTGTGTAAAGTCCAAACTTTTTACAGGAACCAGCTCAGGGTGTTTAAGGGTCGCTTTCTTGAATGGAGAAAATTGGGGAACCTGAGGAATTGGAGTTCTCTTTTCAGGGAGTGTCACGTGTTGTCCCTGAGGTGCACTGTTAGAACCTTGTGGAGAGTTTGGTACCTTGGCCTTCTCAGGTGGAGACACTTCATCCTTACTTGGGACACTACTGACAGGTAAATTTGGGGGGCTTTCCACTTGCTGAGGTTTCTGAGAAGGGGTAACGGGAGTGGAAGTGGAAACTCGTGGTTTTGCAATGTTAGGCAAAGTAGAGATTCTTTTTCTCCTTTGAAGAGGTGCAGCAGCTGGCTTGCTTGGTTCATTTTCACTGCTGGTTGCAGCAGCCTTTTCAGGTCTGTAAAAAAAAAAAAAAAAAAAAAAGAAGAAGTACATAAATAAATTGCAATAACCAATTGTAAAAATGTTTGTTTTCATTCTCTAAATGTTTTCCCGATTCCCCCTTTGGCAAAAAATAAATGAAAAAAAAAAAAAAAAGCCACACCAAGATCCAGGTAGCTAATACAATCAATAGGTGCTGCATATATCTATGTCATATAATATACAAATACAACATTAAATATGATTTAATTTGCACACATCTAGTATACAATATGTATTGATATTTTCAGGACAGTTATTGATGTTTTCCCACAGTACTTGTCAGATTATTGACCAACATCCTTAACCACTTGAAGACCAGGCCTTTTCTGGAACAATTTGTCTACAATTTTAAAGCAGTATTTTTTTGCTAGAAAATTACTTAGAACCCCTAAGACTCCAACGAATTCTGCTGCCCCCCGTAGGAGGGGTAGTGGAAGAAGGGCCTGCCCTCCGGAAACGACGAGGGAACGAGTTGCCTGGTTCTGGAACCAGCCTCGATACCATCCCCTACTCATATTCCCTCCTTTTCTTCTGTTTATTATAAGTATAATGTGATAGCTGGCCCTTTGGTTTCATATTCATGCTTTGTAGCCCCTGCGAGGGCGCACAAGGAGCAGATTGTAGTCTCTTGTTTATTCCTGTTTATTCAACTTTTCAATAAACATATTGAAACAGAACCCCTAAGGCTCGGTTCACACAGGGGCGACTTGTCCAGGCGACTTCGCCGCCTGACAAGTCGCTCCCCGTTCTGTACTACGGAACCGTTCTAATAGGAGCGACTCAAGTCGCTCCGACTTAGAAAAAAGGTTCCTGTACTACTTTTGTGGCGACTTCGGGCGACTTGCATTGACTTCTATACAGAAGTCGTTTTGCAAGTCGCCGCTGAGGTCGCGGCGCTGCAAGTCGTGCCGCGTACTGTGTGAACCGAGCCTAAGACTCCATTCACACAGGGGCAACACGACTTACAGCGCGACTTTTGGAGGCATCTTGGACACAACTTAAGTATGAATAACAGCGTGACTTAGAGTGACTTCAACATGACTTGGGGCGACTTACAACACGACTTTAAGTCTCCCCAGACCAGGTGACTTTGGCCGTGGCCAATCAGAGAATAATCAGCTCTCGAGGGGGAAGTCCATGTCAAATTTTAAATAAAAAAACTGGCATGGGTTCCCCCTCCGGGAGCATACCAGGCCCTTAGGTCTGGTATGGATTTTAAGGGGAAACCCCAGACGCTGAAAAAACGGCGTGGGGTCCCCCCAAAATCCATACCAGACCCTAATCCGAGCACGCAGCCTGGCCAGTCAGGAAAGGGGGTGGGGATGAGTGAGAGCCCCCCCCCCGAACCGTACCAGGCACGTGCCCGCAACATAGGGGGGTGGGTGCTCTGGGGAAAGGGGGCACCCTGCAGCCCCCTTACCCCAAAACACCTTGTCCCCATGTTGATGAGGACAAGGGCCTCTTCCCAACAGCCGTGCCCGTTGGTTGTCAGGGTCTGCGGGCGGGGGTGGCTTATCGGAATCTAGGAGCCCCCTTTAATAAGAGGGCCCCCAGATGCCGGCCCCCCACCCTATGTGAATGAGTAAAGGGGGGGGGTCTTCTTCTGACTTCTCCATTCTGTTCGGCCTCTTCTCCCGCTCTTCGGCGTCTTCTCCTGGGTTCCTCCTCTATCTTCTTGCAGCTCTTTTACTAGCGGAGGAGCTCGGTCTCCTCCGTCCTTCTTCGCTCTTCTTTCTTCTTCCGATGTTGACACAACGTTCTCTTCCACTGTAATGGCTTGTGCGACGTGCGCGGCGACTTATATAGGTATGGGGCGTCGTCACCGGGTGATGTCACACGGTGACCCCACCCCTTGTGACGTCCAATCCTAGGGCATGCTGGGTCTGTGACGTCATAAGGGGCAGGCACAAGCCATTACAGCAGAAGAGAGCGTTGTGTCAACATGGGAAGAAAAAAAGAGAGAAGAGGGAATAAAGACGGAGGAGACCAGGCTCCTCCGCTAGTAAAAGAGCTGCAAAAAGATATCAGAGGAGCCCAGGACACGACGCCGGAGAGCGGGAGAAGAGGCCGGACAGAGCGGAGAAGTCGGAAGAAGACCCCGGAGCTGATTAATAAAATTACTTTAAAAACCTGTGTTTTTTTTTTTATATTGACACTTTTTTCCCCCAGGTGAATGGGTAGGGGTACAATGTAGCCCTTATTCATTCACATAGGGTGGGGGGCCGGGATCTGGGGGCACCCTTATTAAAGGGGGCCCCCAGATTCCGATAAGCCCCCTGCCCGCAGACCCCGACAACCAACGGCCAGGGTTGTCAGGAAGAGGCCCTTGTCCTCATTAACATGGGGACAAGGTGCTTTGGGGTGGGGGGGCCGCAGGGTGCCCCCCTTCCTCAAAGCACCCACCCCCCATGTTGAGGGCACGCGGCCTGGTAGGGTTCAGGAGGGGGGGGTGCTCGCTCGTCCCCACCCCCTTTCCTGACTGGCCAGGCTGCATGCTCGGATAAGGGTCTGCTATGGATTTTGGGGGGACCTCCAAGCCGTTTTTTTATTTAAAATGTGGGGTGGAGTTCACCCTCGAGAGCATATTGTGTGAGAGGCGACATTGTCGCTTCAATATAGATGGAGATGCGACTTGCATTGAAATCAATGGGTACAATAACTTGAAATAAAATTAGAATTGAAAAAAAAAAAAAAAAAGAAAAGAAAAAAAAGAAATCAATGGGTACAAGTCGCCTAGAAATCGGAGTGAAGTAGTACAGGAACCTTTTCTGAAGTCGGAGCGACTTCAGTAGTGTACATTAAGACGGCTCTCATTCACTTACATTGATTTTTACATGTAGCGCGACTTGAAGTCAGATCCAAAGTTGCCCCTATGTGAATGGAGTCTAAACATACTGCATTTTTTTTTTTTTAAGCAGAGACTCTAGAGAATAAAAACGGCAATCGTTGCAATATTTTATGGCACACTGTATTTACGCAGCAGACTTTTTTTGGACAAAATACACTTTCGTGAATTAAAAAACAAAACACAACACAATAGTTACCCCAATTTTTTGTATAATGTGAAAGATGATGTTACGCTGAGTAAAGAGAGGTCTAACATGTCAATGCTTTAAAATTGTGCACGCTCGTGGATTGGCAAACTACGTTACCTAAAAATCTCCATAGGTGATCTTTAATAATATTTACAGGTTAACCGTTTAAAGCTACAGAGAAGTTATTGCACTAGAATTATTGCTCTCGTTCTAACAATCGCGGCTATACCTCACATGTGGTTTAAACACCGTTTACATATGTGAGTGCGACTTACGCATGAACTCGCTTCTGCGCGCGAGCATGGAGGGATGGGGTGCTTTACTTTACTTTATTTTTTACACTGTCCCTTTTATCACTTTTATTCCTTATTCAAGAAATGTCAACAGGATGACAGATTTTGTATTTATATTTTTTTGCATTTTGACAAAAAAAATAAAAAGTATGTGTTTTGGCCTGAGAACTGTAAGTAATGTCAGACACCACTCTGGATCTCCAAGGACATAGAGACGAGTGGCGATCAACCTGGCCTCACTCGACTTCCTGATCAGCAAACTGCCACCAATGGGTCCAGTAAGCGTGGGAACGACTGTGAAGCAACAGGGACCCCTCCCGCCACTTCTAAAAGTGATCCCCTGGAGAATCCACCCACGTAAACACTTTTCTGACGCAGAACTGGCCATAGTAAAAAAATTATACCATGGTTATGGCAGCTAGCTGTTGCCATAACCCTGGTATTAAAAGTCAAAGTAATGAAATTTTTACTATGGTCCAGTTGGAAAGTGGTAAAGCACAGGTGACCCCATTGCCCAATCACAGGCTGGGAAGGAAGCCCAACGGCAGCTGCCATTATTGCTACACACATCTATCAGGTGAAAGGTACCACTGCACTTTTCACACCTAGCTAGAAAATTACTTAGAACCCCCAAACATTATATACAATTCTTTAAGCAGAGGCCTTGGAGAATAAAATAGTGTTTTTTCAAAATACAATTTTTTTTGGAGAAAATAAACTTTAATGAATTTGAGTTAATACAAATAATATAATACTGAATTTGTTTGGTAAAATATAAAATAACGATCACTCTGATGTTCATGGTGATACCTCACATGTGGTGTGATTGGCATTTACATGTGCACATGGGACAGACTTGTGTGTGAGCACAGGGAGGATGAGGGCACTTTACATTTTTTTATTTTATTATTATTTTAGGTTCTATTTAATTTTTTACACTGTAACATTATTTTTTTTAGCATTTTTATTGTTGTCACAAGGGGTGATCCCTTGTGATACCATGGGCCATGACAGGTCCTCTGTATGGAGAGATCTGGGATCTATCAGACCCCCAGATCTCTCCTCTGATCTTCAAAGTACCTGATCAAACCAAGATTAGTTGGATCAGCTGCTTCACAAGCCAGCAACGGCTTGTAAACAAACAAACCAAAACCAGAGGTGAGGAAATCCTTTTCACTTCCGATTTCAGACAACATAGTGGGAGGAGTCAATGCCACTGATCGCATTCTTACCAAGCTCCCCGATCAGATGGGTGAAACCGGTAAAGGTGGTGGCAGGAGGGGGGTGGGACCCCTTTCTGCTGCCTGTAAAAGTAATCCAGCATCTGTATAGCCGCTAGGATTACTTTTAGTGTGTAGGGCAGGGGTTGGCAACCCTGGCCCTCCAGCTGTGGTGAAACTACAAATCCCATCATGCCTCTGCCTCTAGGAGACATGCCTGTGATTGTCAGAGTCTTGCATTGTCTTATGGGACTTGTAGTTTCACCACAGGAGGGCTGAAGTTTCCCAACCCTGGTGTAGAATCGTTCTCTGCAAAAAAATGATACAAAGATCACGGTTGTAGCCGCAACCATGATTCCAGAATAACGGCTTCAATACCAGGCCATACATTTACATACAGCGGTATGGAAGCGCTCAACCCCAGTTGACCGCTATGACTGGTAGCTCCTCCCTGACTCCAATGGCGCTCCCTGCAAATTAAAGTTTGAATTATGGTTTGATTTTTTGACTAGTCAGTCATTTTCATGGCTAGATTATATATCATCAACTCTCAGCATTTAAGCAGCTCTATTGGGTCACTTTAAGATTCTTTAATTACTGAAAATACACAGAATGCTTCTAAAGCATGTACTAAAGATTTATTCAGCCTTCAAAACAAAACACACAAGATGTAACTAGGGACTATTGCTATACATAAGCACAGCGAAAAGAACATAAGAGAATATTTCATCACAGTTGTTTAACCACCCGACCTCTAGAAGATTTTACCCCCTTCCTGATTAGGCCATTCTATTTGCTATTCAGCACTGCGCTACTCTGACAATTGCAGTTAAGCAACGCTGTACCCAAATTAAATTTATATAATTTGTTTTCCCACAAATAGAGCTTTCTTTTGGTGGTTTTGGGTTTATTATATAAACTAAAAATAACCAAAGAATTAAAAAAAATAAAAACCACATAATATTTGTTACTTTCTGCTATAAAACATATCCAATAAAAAAAATAAAAAATAAATAAAAAAAAAAATTTTTAAATTCAAATTTCTTCAAAAATTTAGGCCAAAACGTATTGTGCTACATGTCTTTGGTAAAAAAAAATCCCAATAAGTTTGCAGGGAGGAAAAAAAAAAAAAAAAAAAACAGCCACAAAGTTGCTCTCCATAGAGACCCCCGTGTTTTTTACAAACACAGGGCTCCCTTCTGCCATTCGCTCAGCCAATCAGCAGATCCCAGCCATAAATTATTGTCTGGGATCGGCTGATCAGCTTGTGCTGTAGCGAATGACAGCACAGCCGGGGTGGTGGGCATGTGTGCCCCCTACTCAGAAATGATGGATCGCGTTCTGCTCCTCCTTCCCCCCACCCTCAGGCCATGCCACATTTTGGATTTTCTTCTTTTGGTTCTAACAGGTACACGTTCACATTTCTGCTTGGATTGCCAAGGTAATCCAAGTGGAAGTTCTCCTCCCCCTCCCTGCCCGCAGCCCTTTGGGACACATCACAGGTCTCAGGAGACTGTGGAACAATTCAGAAAGTGCAGCGCAGTAGGCAGCTGGCTGCGAAGCCGCAAGGTGTCACAGCTGGCCACCCACAGTTAAAGGAGTTGTAAACCTAAGTGTTTATTTACCTTAATGTATCCTATGCATTAAGGTGAAAAAACACCCATTAGTGACCGGCCCCTCAGCCCCCCCCATTTTACTTACCTGAGCCCTCAAACTTCCCCCGGCGGGGACGCACTGTCTCTCTGCCTGGGGTTCTCAGTTCTTGATTGGATAGATTGATAGCAGCTCAACCATTGGTTCCCACTGCTGTCAATCAAATCAAATGACACGAGCGCCGGGGGGGGGGCAGGGCCGAGTCCTGCATTCAGAGGCTATGGACGCCAAATGCTGGACTCGGGAGCGCACCCACAAGGTAACCCCCCAGGAGAGTGCTTCCCCTAGGGGATCATCTGATGCAGGGAGGAGCCACGAGAGCTGCCGTGAGACCCCAGAAGACTGTGTTCGAGATCACTCTGTTCAAAACGAGCTACACAGTGGAGGCAAGTATGAATTTCTTTTTTTTTTTTTTTAAATAATAAACAAGGCCTTTACAATCACTTTAAGATGCTAGTGTCGGAGACCAGGAAAGAAATGGGCCCGGGTGAGCAAAGTAGTTGTAAAGTCAGGTTTTATATCTTAATGCATTTCTATGCATTGAGATAAAAAGCCCTCTGTGTGCAGCAGCTCCCCTAATACTTATCTGAACCCCATGTCTATCCAACAATCCAGTGAATTGGCCGTCCAGGAGCCATTGGCTCCCGTTGCTGTCAAACTCAGTTAGCCAATCAGGAGAGAAAGGGGCGGGGCCAAATCACAGCTCAGTGTCTGAATAACAGATGGAGCTTGGGTGCCCCCATAGCAAGCTGCTTGGTATGGGGGCACTCAATAGGAGGAAGGGGTCAGGAGCTCCAGCCAGTAAACCCAAGAATAGAAAGATCTGGGCTGCTCTGTGCAAACCCCCCGCACAGAGCAAGCACAACATGTTTGTTATTTTAATAGAAAAAATAAATAAAAATTAGACTTTACAATTACTTGAAGCTCCTCTTTAAGATCTATGCCTTTTATACATTCAGCAGCTCTGAAAATAAGATCAGTCAAATCTAGTAGAAGATCATTAACAATAGGAATGTTTTTCAAGACACATGAAAGTCATGACAGTGGAGTAAGCACATAATAAGCATTCAAAGTATATTGCATCATTAAGTCCTGCCTAAGAATGACCTCATGCAATATTATGAAAGAGAAGCCCACTACATTAGAAAGAAAAAAAAAAAAAAAAAAAAAAAAAAAAAAGCACTAAAGTGATAATTTTAACCAGAAGACTTTATTTTTGAATAAATGTATGAACGTATGCAAATCACATAAACATTGCATTGGGGAATAAAAAAAAAAAAAAAACACAAGGTTTTTTTGTCTAATTTTCACATTAGAAAAAGTCATACAAATGTCATAATTTTAATTAGCAAATGTTGTTTATTATATATTGGGGTAAATTTATGTGCGTGCGCAAACTGCGTAAATGTTGTGTTGGAAAACAATTACAGGAAAAAAAAAAATTCTAAATTTTTGATTTATTCTCAATAAAATATAAGGAAATAAAAATACGCAAATTAAAGTCCTATTTGTCCCAAAAAAAAAAAAAAAAAAAGAGACGATGTTTAATACATTAAGGTAGACTACTCCTTACTAGTAAAAAAATGAAACCTAAAAGATGAAATGCTCAGAACTGGACCATCGTGAAATGGGGCCACGCCACTTCTGACCCAGTGTGTTTATTTCTAGCGGCTATAGCCACTAGCAATAAATGCATGAAAAATCCGATATGCTGGTTGTACCCAAGTTGTTAAACATCATGTGTACAATCAACCAGCCCAGGTCGGCATCCGATCAGGGGGGCCGTCCCCTTGTCAGAGCACAATAGTTCAGTGGGGAGATAGATGTACTAACATTAAACTGTTAGTACAGTGGCTCCTCCTGGGCGCTTCACTTTTTTTAGTTTTTTTCCATTCAGCCCGCTGGGTTGAATGGCAAAAAACTCAGTGTGTACTACTAGCCTTTAGACACACTTATACAGTATCCCTGAGCACGGGACAGCTGGCTGAATATATTGTTGGATGCAGTTTTTACCAGGCTGATACTGTGTTTGCAAAACCCATCACTGAATTCACGCTTTTTGTTATTTTGTGGTAGTTGCACAGTGTCTGCATTCAGGGCCGGGCATCCACATAGATGTCAAATTGGGCTGTGCCCATGTCTATTTTAAAAATGGATTCCAGGTGTGGATATTTTATATATAGTGATGTTGGTCCAGCTTGTAAATGCCTGGCTGATGCCCCTGGCAGCTGGAAATCACTGAATTAGACACCGTTACCGTTATCTCCACTTGCTTCCAGGTCCCTCCCCGATTGGCTGTCCTATGAACATAGGAGATTGGCACGGGTGCCATTCAGAGAATGCTTTGGAGTGGGGAGGAAAGTTGGTGACATCACCCTCTCCACCTCATCCAATCGGAGAGAACGCTTCACATTCATTCAGAAAATACCAAGCATGCTCTGAATGGTTCTCAGGCTGACCACCTGTGATCAGCGGCTCAGTATGGGAGGCGGAAGCAAGTGGAGATCTGGGGGGGAGGTTGAAGGTCCACTTTCATTGAAGTTGTTCTCTCTTAAAGATGTCATTTGCACTCTTCTCGCCTAGGCATGTGCCCAAATGTGCCATAGATCTCAGATCCGGATAGCGAGAGAGCCATGGGGCACACCTGTGCATGCGACAGGGTACCCGATATCTATGCAAAGAGCTGGAGCCCCCCCACCTCATCTTTGGGCATATGTGACATTTCCCGGGGGGCACACAGATGTGCTGATGGGTTCTAGCAGGACCTGAAGACCAAGCAGATCCTGCGGACACATCTGCACGTGTCATAACGGTGGGTCCTGGGGGGCGGAGCCACTTAACAAGGAAGACTGAAGTTCCCCTTGAAGTATCCGCGTCTACTATGATTTCCAGCCCCCAGGGATAGGGTGCCCATGACAATCCCGCAATTAGCAGGTCTGTCCCGGGCCCTTATTCCAGAATCTCCCTCAATACAGAATCGCTGCTGACACTCACTGACAGCCTGTGGTGGACCCCTGACTGGTGAGACCTCTTTAACATGAGCCGTTGGTTCAGTGCCCAAATGGTTGCTAACCACTGCCCGCCTTGCATCTAGCAACCAGTGACGTCATGAGGAGGAGACAGACAGCCCCCGAATTCACAGCAGGGAAGATTTAACTTCCTCCTCCATGCCTACTGATTAGCTCCACCCACCTCCGCCCTGTATCATTCAGCCAGCATGCAGAAGCGCACAAAGGAGAGATGAGTTTTATAGAAAGGCAAGTGAATCCAAAGCACTCACCATGGACAGATCGGGGCTCAAATCCTCAGTCAGATTTCCCCCAGCAGCCAGCATTCTGTGCTGAACTATCAGCACTTCACAGGAGCTCCGAGTGTGTGTCAGCCTGGAGCCAGCACCAATAAGATGGCGGTAGGCAGATAAGGGGTCTGCAGAAGAGGAGAGGACACTGACAGATGAAATTACACCCTCTGAGAGATGGAAGGAGGACACATCCTTGGATATTAGGACAGGGTACATGCTGGGATGTGACCCTTCCAAAACTGAAGGACTACAGGTCCCAGCATGAACCCCTCAGAACTGAAGATGTGATGCCCCCCAATCGATGAAGAACTACAGGTCCCAGCATTAACATGTGAAATCTGTGGGGTCACACCCTTATATCTCAGGGGTCCATGCTGGGATCTGCAGTCCTTCAATTTGGGAGGGGAGGGGGGGGGGAGGAGGAGATCACATGCTTAGATATCAGGGATTCATGCTGGGACCTGTAGTCCTTCACTAAAAGTGAAAGACTACAGGCTTCAGCATGAACCCCTCAGAGCTGAAGATGTGACACCCCCCCCCGCATGGGAGAAGTAACATCAGCAGCCAGTGGCGGGAGGGGTGTTCCCTTTCCCGGGGCTCCGGTGTATCAGACTGGTGGCAGGCTACGGCTGACAAGTTGCACACTGCATCTGGTGGCAGGCTACGGCTGACAAGTGGCACTCTGCATCGGGTGGCAGGCTACGGCTGACAAGTGGCACACTGCATCGGGTGGCAGGCTACGGCTGACAAGTGGCACACTGCATCGGGTGGCAGGCTACGGCTGACAAGTGGCACACTGCATCGGGTGGCAGGCTACGGCTGACAAGTGGCACACTGCATCGGGTGGCAGGCTACGGCTGACAAGTGGCACACTGCATCGGGTGGCAGGCTACGGCTGACAAGTGGCACACTGCATCGGGTGGCAGGCTACGGCTGACAAGTGGCACACTGCATCGGGTGGCAGGCTATGGGTGGAAAGTGGCACACTGCATCGGGTGACAGGCTATGGGTGGAAAGTGGCAGACTGCATCTGGTGGCAGGCTATGGGTGGAAAGTGGCACTCTGCATCTGGTGGCAGGATATGGGTGGAAAGTGGCACTCTGCATCAGTTGGCAAGTGGCAAGCTCAGGGTCCCCACTGATTCTGCATTATGGTGAGTTGAACAATTTCATTATATATTACAATGTAGTTCAACATCAGCCATTCCCCCGACAAATCACCCCTGCCACCGAATTCCCTGTCAACACCGAGACTACATTCCCCCAACCCCCACCCCCCCCCCCCATCTTTTTGGGGGAGGGGGGTGTCTCTGAATGGCAGTTTGGAAATGTGGTCACCCTACCCAGGGATCAGTGCGGTATATACTGAGGGACATGGTCCAAGCCAGATCAATAGAATTCTGTATAAAGTATAGAGAGCTGGGATTCTTCCCTCAGATCTCTCCAGGGAGATCAGATTCCATGCCTCCTCCACTCACATGTCAGGGCTCCTCTGTGCCTGGCTCTCGCCACCAATGGACTTCTCCTCCGGGCCTGCTGTCGCCTCCCCGGCCTGTACAGGTTCCTCCGGCTGGGCCCCTCCATCCCGGGCACCGCTCCCCACACTCCGGGCCCCCGGCCTCACATTGGGTTTGAAACTGAGCCTCGCTCTCCGGATCATCGTGCGGCCGCCGCCTCTCCTCCCTTCCTCCTCATTACCCGAATACACACAGGGTACGGCTCAGCGCACAACCCGGTCACGTGACATGAACGGGAATAGACCGATCTCACATCAACGTCATCTTGCCGCGACGTCTGAGCATGGCCCGATGGCTTTTTACCCTCATAGAGTGTTGGGTGTCATCCGCCCTGGCTGGGAGCGCTGCACTCTTGTGACGTGCTGCTATGGAAGGCTTGCAGAGCAATTCTATGTTTAAACCACATGTCCAAATAGCTAAACCTTACTTTACCACAGAAGCAGATATATTCTTACAAATCACATGTGTTTTATTACATGTCTGTGATGTGGTGTGGTTTACTTTTAAAGTTTATAAAAACCCCAAAAATGATTTATCTTGGAAAGAGCTGGTTATGGCGTGTCTCATCAAGAATTCCACCCACTGACACTAATGAGGTGCCACAATTCCTCCCACTGACAGTCTGACACCAACAGTGGGGCACCAGTCCACTTACTGACACCAACCATGGGTCATGATTCCTCCCACTGACACCAGCAATGAGGCGCCATTCCACCCATTGACACCAAAGATGGGGCACTATTCCTCCCACTGATACCAACAATGGCCCACTGTTCCTCCCACTGATACCAACAATGGCACACTGACTCCAAAGACGGGACACTATTCATTCCACTGACACCAATGATCAGGCACTTTTCCTTCAATTGACGCCACAGATAGGACACTAGTCCTTCCACTAAAACCAACAATATCCTCCCACTAACTTCAATGAAGAGATGCTATTTCTCTCACTGACATCAATGATGGGTCACTATTCATTCCACTGACACCAATGATGGGGCACTATTCATTCCACTGACACCAATGATCAGGCAATTTTCTTCAGTTGACACCACAGATGGGATTCCTTCGACTGACACCAACAATTCCTCCCACTGACACAAATGAGGGGCTACTATTGCACCCACTGACACCAATGATGGGGCATTATTCATTCCACTGACACCAATGATGGGGCACTATTCATTCCACTGACACCAATGATGGGGGACTATTCATTCCACTGACAACAACGATGGGGCACTATTCAATCCACTGACACCAATGATGGGACACTATTCATTCCACCGACACCAATGATGAGGCACTATTCATTCCACTGGCACCAATGATGAGGCACTTCTCTTTCCAATGACCAGGCACTTTTCTTCAATTGACACCACAGATGGGATTCCTTCCATTGACACCAATGAGGGGCCACTATTGCACCCACTGACACTAATGATGGGGCACTACTCATTCCACTGACACCAATTATGGGGCACTATTCATTCCACTGACACCAATGATGGGACACTATTCATTCCACCGACACCAATGATGAGGCACTATTCATTCCACCGGCACGAATGATGAGGCACTATTCATTCCAATGACACCAATGACCAGTCACTTTTCTTCAATTGACACCACATATGGGATTCTTTCCATTGACACCAATGAGGGACCACTATTGCACCCACTGACACTAATGATGGGGCATTATTCATTCCACTGACACCAATGATGGGAAACTTTTCCTTCAATTGACACCAATGATGGGCCACTATTCCACCCACTGACACAAAAAACGGGGTACTATTAATTAAACTGACCAATAATGGGGAATTTTTACTCCAATTGACACCAAAGATGGATGGGTCACTATCCCTCCCACTGACACCAAAGATGGAGAACTTGCTCTTTCTTTTAAAAGTTTAAAGACCCCCAGGGCAGAGCCGGCGTGCGTGGAGCATGGTCGCATAGGAAGAGGGCTCCCGGCGGACCGAGACATCCAGCGGCTAACAAAGCGACATAGGGCAGATATTTACACTGCATTCGGTGCCCTCTTTCTTGTACAACATCGGAGGATGTCGCGGCGGAGGAAATCGGGGAAACATCCCGGTAAGATGACAGATTTTTATCCACACTCCGGCCGCTCTTTATCCCAAGATGGCGCCGATGATACACGCGGCCTCTCAGACATGCAGCCGAGCAGGACAGAGGAAGAGAAAGGTAGCGACCATAAACAGAAGGGCCAGACCAGACCTCTGACTGTTAACTCCAGGCCTTCCTCTAGTGCAAATAGCCCGGTGAAATCTAGACCCAGACTCTCCGACGAGGCTACGGAAGGGGGACAAAAGGAGGCCCAGGCTGCGTTAGATGACACGCTGGAATTTCAGGACGCCATAGCGTCCTTCCCCACTAACAACCTGCCAGTCATGGACTCTACGTTGAAGGACATGCTGCTATCCTTAAGAAGTGCTATTCACACTGACATGTTACATTTGATGTCCCAATGCAAATCGGCGGTGACGGTGGTCAGCGACCGGGTTTCACACATAGAGCACAAGATGGGGGAATTCACGGATACATTCAATAGCATGGTGGATGCCCACAACGACCATGATGACGATATCACCTGGCTTAAAGACAAAGTGGCGGACCTGGAAGACCGATCCAGGAGAAACAACGTTAAAATAAGAGGCATTCCTGAATCGGTCCAACCCCAAGAATTAACGGCATATTTTACCAAAGTTTTGACAGAACTATTGCCAGATCTTCCGTTGGAAGATTTAATAATCGATCGGATTCACCGCCTCCCGAAACCGCAGCACATCCCTGCCAAGCTACCTAGAGATGCAATAGCCAGGATACATTTCTACCGGGTTAAAGAAAGGATGCTTCAAGCTATCCGACATTTGGATGATCCCCCGAAATGTCTACAAGGCTTGTCCTTCTTCCCAGACCTTTCGGCTCATACGATGAAAAGAAGACGTAACCTGATGACCATTACGAAGCCTTTAAGAAACCACAATATCCCCTATCGTTGGAACCACCCTGCCACTTTGGTTATTCGTAGAGACGATCGGGATTATCGAATCAACACATTGGAGGAAGGTCTACGTCTACTGGAGAAATGGAAGATCCTCGTTTCGGACGAAGCGAGCCCTAGAAGCCGCCAGGGTTCCCCTTCATCGGAGAAATGAGTTTCAATTCTCTCTCTTTGCACTGTTGCAATGCCCTTTATTTTTTTCTACAGTTCCACAAGTTCTGGATGTCTCGCCCGGTGTCCAAGTGATTACTTACCCCCACTTTTCAGCTGTTTACACAAGCTCAGATTCTGCAAGAATCGTTCGTTTTTATTTGTGTTTTCCAAGCACTTAACTAGTGCCTTCGTTCGCAATTTTATTGGCGACTTCAATTTTTTGACTTTTGATTTTGTGGACGTTCAAATTTCTTTATTTTTCACTTTTTTTTTCATTTATTTTTCACTTTTTTGTTTAACCTCTCCCCAGGTTATTCACTAATACAATTGTCACCAGCAGACAATTTTGACTCTGTTTTGAAAAATATCAATTTCTCTGGTATTTTACGACATACTGTTTAACTGCATAGGTTAGTTGAAATTTTTGAACTTCCATACAGGCAAATACCCCACGGTAAAGTACGGTGTTTATTCTAGTAGTATAGAATTGGAACTCCCATTATTCTGCTATAATGTCCTTTAAAATTTCATGTTTGAATGTGAATGGCCTTAACACACCTAGCAAGCGGCATATGCTGTGGAGGACGGCACATTCCTTGAGATGTGACGTCCTTTGTTTACAGGAGACACATCTCAAGGACACTACTCATCCTATGCTAAATCACAAGCAATATCCCCACGTCTATTTAGCCAATGCTTCGAAAAAAAAAGAGAGGTGTGGCGATATTGCTTAAAAATACGGTAGCATTCAAACCTATTTCTCACCACTGTGATAGTGCTGGCAGATATATAATTTTGATTGGTGAAATTAATAACGTGACCTACACGTTGGTCAATACATATGTCCCAAACTCCAGACAAGTTTCTTTTTTAAACAAATTATGGAAAAAAATTCAGAAGGTCAAATTGGGCCACCTAATTTTGTGTGGCGACCTGAATACTGTTATGGATTCTCATATGGATACGGCAAACGCTTCGGTCACATCATATCGCAGACAGCTGTTCAGAGTCCCAGACATTGCTAAAGGTATATCTAAGTCAATTGAAGAATTTTTTAATATTAATGATAATGGAGAAGCAGATCCATTCGTGGTTTGGAATGCCCATAAGGCATTCATGAGGGGCTATCTGTTAAAAGAGAGTGTGAAGTTGAAAAGGTCAAGGAGGCAGCACATGGACAACCTCTTGAAAGACATATCTGATTTGGAAATTGCAAACAAACAAAAACCATCACTATCACTCAGTAATAAACTGACGGAGGCAAGGAATGAATTGCGAGCCCTACTTGTAGCCCAATATTCTCGTAATATTCATATTCTTAAAGCAAATCAATATACCCATGGGAACAAGGCGGGTAAGCTATTAGCAACCCAACTTAAAGAGAGAATGGTTAAACAAAAACTTCCCTTTATACATCATCCTGATTCCGGAGTAAAATTAACTAACCCTAAAGATATTGCGGATGCTTTCAGCTTCTACTACAATAGTTTATACAATTTGAAAGAAGACACTAATACTCCCCAACCCACTCCAGATCTCATCAATGACTTCTTGGAGAAAATTAATCTGTCAACTGTTCCACAAGCTGACCTCGAGATTTTAAATGCCCCATTCTCAACTCTGGAGATCCAAAAAACGATATCTAGCCTTCCAATCAACAAAGCACCTGGTCCAGACGGTTTTTCAGCAGAGTATTATAGATGCTTTGCTGAGTCTTTGATTCCTAGAATGCAGGGGATGTTCCATGCTGCTGCCTCCTCGGCCTCATTCCCAGAGGAAATGCTGCAAGCCACAATCATTACGCTTCCAAAACCGGGAAAGGAACCGGACAGGCCACAGAACTTTAGGCCCATCTCACTTTTGAATGTGGACCTGAAGGTGTACGCCAAACTGTTGGCGAACAGGATTGCAAGATTGCTTCCCTCCCTGATACAACAAGACCAAGTAGGTTTTGTGGCAGGCAGACAGGCAACTGACGCTACAAGGAGGGTTTTGAATCTGATCCACTCGGCGTCCGGGGGCGGGAGTGCGGCTGTGCTCCTGTCCCTGGACGCCGAAAAAGCTTTCGATCGTGTCCACTGGGGGTACCTCTCGGCGGTTCTTTCGAAATTTGGATTTAAAGGTCCGGTTCTCTCCGCCATTTCGGCTCTATACTCGAAACCATCAGCGCATGTTTTTACTGAAGGCATGTTCTCAGAACAAAAGAGTGAAAATATTAAAATATTAACGGGTTAATTGGCGCTACCTAAAAAACAGGTCTCCATTACAAAAGGGTCTTATGGAGAATAAATGAATGGAGAGGCAGGACACGGTCTTACAAAAAGCCCAGTATTCCCTCTCAACCTACTTCTAATGACACTGTATATTGGCAAACCCAGAATCACATAAAGAGCCAGGACACCATAAAAAGCCCCAGCTCCGCCCAAAGAAAGGTTTAAAGCGGAGGTCCACCCTAAAATGGACCTCCGCTCATCTGATCCCTCCCCCCCTCCGGCGCCACAATCGGCACCTTTCAGGGGGGAGGGGGGTGCAGTTACCTGGATAATCCAGGTAACTGCACCCACTTCCGGGCTAGCTGTCTGCGGAACGAGCGTAGGTTACGCCCCCGTTCCGCAATGCCCCGCCCCCTTCAGCAAGTGCCCCGCTGCCTGCTGGGAAACACACAGCTCCCAGAGGCAGCGGGGACCGTCCGGATTGCGCCGCGCGGCTCGCGCATGCGCAGTAGGGAACCGGGAAATGAAGCCGAAAGGCTCCATTTCCTGATTCCCATACCCAAGATGGCGGCGGGACCCGGCAGCCGAGCGAGCGATCGGCTTCGGGTGCCGACATCGCGGGCGCGCTGGACAGGTAAGTGTCACTATTTAAAAGTCAGCAGCTGCAGTATTTGTAGCTGCTGGCTTTTAAAAAAAAAAAAAAAAAACGCGGAGTCCCGGTGGACTCCCGCTTTAAATCAAACAATAAATGTAATAAATCTGTGGGCCACCATAGAAAAAAGGTCCCAAAACATAAATTGCTAATGACGGGGATTACTAATCAAACCCATTATAAATTAATACTACAAAACAGCAGAAATATCAGGAACTAATGGTGTTAGAACAAGCCAGGATACTTCCTTAAAGAATATATATTCAAACACACATTCTCAAGTATGTTAAAAATACAGGCCAAAAAACCACATGTACCAGACTACATGTACAACCTGATGTGATTAAAGATCAAATCGCCTGAGATGCGACAAAATACATTCAGTGATAGGCCTATTAGCAACAGTAATGAAGAACCCTTTATCAGTGTAAAGTGATAAAGATATATATATATATTTAAAGTCCCGTACACTAGTGAACAACCTGGGGTCACATAAGTGTACCCACCAGTGTGTAATGCCAAAAAAAAATATATATATATATATATATACACCTCAAACAATATTGATATTAGATCAGTGTATAGTGGAAACCAAAAAGAAAATTATATGTGTAGGTCAAATAGCTGAAAGTGTGAACGTTTCACACCCCAGAACCCAAACGGTTAAAAATAAAATTGTGTGTGTATTAGTGCATACAAAAAGTGAAAATACAGTAATACAAAACCTTTTTGCGATAAAAGCTAAAAAACATGTGCGAAGTGCAATAACACCTAAAGTGAAAATAGTGAAATAAAAATGAAAATGAAAAATGAAAAATAAAAATAAAATAAAAAATAAAATCTGAAAATAAGTTACAAAAAATATATATATAAAAAATATGCAAGATGGAAAATATATATATATGAAAATAAGTCCCAAAAAAATAAGTTCAATGGTATTAGTCCAAGGGATCCTAAAAAAATCCTTAACGTGACTTTTGTGCTTCCTATTCAGTCTTCACTGTGACTTCTGTGCTCCCCCACCAGGAATCCTACTCACCAGAAGTAGATACCCCTACAGGGGTTATGCGCCTTAAGAATCAATCTCCAGATATCCCGTTCTTTATTTAGTGATAGATGCCCGAGCCTGTATCAACTTGGAATCCACAAGTCCTCATGAGAAAAAAATAGAAGCCTCCATAGTGTAATCCGTATAAAAATGGTTTATTGGCACAATAAATAAAAATATATATAAGAGGCAAAAACAGCACAGCAAAAAATCAAAAATAAAAAATGAAAATAAACAACCAAAAAATAAAAAATGTTCAAAATGGCCACAATTCTCATAAAGTGGGCTATATTGTAGAACCACAGTTAATCAGGGGGTTAGTATGATAATCTCCCCTAAAAAGTTCCGGATTAACCCCAGAAACTACCATAGACCATATGTAGTATCATTAAGAGCACAAGCGGAAAAGTGGAAACACTAGTTCATGAAACCAGAACAAACCTCCCTATAGAGGTGGTAGATCACGGCTGTGTTCCCCCTGGGATAGGGCCCTTTCCGTAGTGTTCAAGAGCAAAAAGAAATCCTTCCTTCGGGGACCGTGTGATAGATACGCGGTTTGCGTTCCACCTGCGTACCAGAACACCAACGGCAACCCGGAAGTGACGTAACGGCGTGGTTCCGTCGGACGCGTTTCGTCATAGACGTCTTCAGCGGCGGTACCACGCTACCACGTCGCATGCGTTATATAGAAAAAGATTTTTTGTTTAGGTGATCTGATTGGCCATTACTCTTAGTACGAGGTCCAATCATACACCAACGGGGAGGACCTAGTATACAAGCGGGCAGGCAATCATCCGACGCAAAAGTTAGTAAGCTCATACGGGAGAACACTTTTACCCTGGGGATCGAACAGGCTCAATACATAGTCCCGCTACACTCGAATAGAACGTTCGCTCCTACGTTTTTAAAGGAATATTGGAGCCTATTCGATGCACTCCAAAATAAGAAATAAAATATAAAAAGATAAGGATAAAAAATATATATAATAAAAATAAAAATAACAATAAAAAATAAAAAATGAGACTATTTTTGACCGACTCATATATGGTAATGAGTAAAAAAATTTTTTATAAACCGTGTCAAGATCAAATCTAATTTCTCATATTGGAATCCCACTCAGGACTGTCAGCTCAAAGGGTGATCTATCCCAAAGGAGAATACAGCACCAATATTGTAACACCTTGATTGTATACTCTAACGGCTTTAGAAACAATTTTTTTTATAAAACTAGATAATATAATTAAGTAAATTACTGGCCATTAAAAAATAACCTCAAAAAAGGGGAAGTACAGTTTTCCAAGAATGTTTAAGAAGGAAAGCTTATATTCATCCAATTAGAGTTAACCCATTGTGTAATGAAGATGTTTTTACATCTTACACAAATATCTACTAGAAAAAATTTCCTCATTGCGACTAGGAGGGATTTTATAAAAAATGATGGTTAATTGAAAAGGAAACCATAAGCGACACAGGTGATTAATAGAAAAGAGAACTATATGCGGTACATTATAGACCAGCTATTTAAGCAATAATCCTCACTAGCTACAAGTTGATCAGTATTAACGTCATATTGTAAAAGACACTGCTAAATTCTTCACAGTGGACATTTTCTTCACATCGTGCGAAATCTCCATTAAATACTTGCTATATGTATGCAAGAAATTATTATCTATATGCAGACTGATATTTCTTCTCCCTGTACATCAAAAAAGATTGGTGTTTTCTCTCTCTGTATATACACCATATGTTTCTCTCCATATCCTGTGGACTTTAAGTAGCAAACGGAGAACAAAATAAGAATAGTAGTAATAATACTAAAAGTATAGCGCTTAATGCCCAAAAAATATATAATTTACGAAAAACCCGGGGTTGAAACCCAGAGATATAGTCAACAAAGCTTATATCTGTGAGGTTATGCATTAGAAAGTGCATGTAAAGATACACATGAGTATACCTATATAAATGTGCATGGGAAAAAAACCTCATATGCATCACACAGGGGACAGAAGAAGAAATACCCCAGAAATACAGATACTAAAACCTTATTATGGAGGAAACAGAGTGAACAAAATGAGTATGTTCTAGAACACAATGGTCCAAGAAACCCATTACTCCATACCTACACCCCCAAATATCATAATGTCAGGGTTTTCAGATTAAAGGATAATAGTAAAAAATATGTAAACCGGTTAAAGGGCGTGACTAGCGATAATGTGGGAACCCCCTTAACAAGAAAGAAACCAGAACAAATTATGGGTTGGCTATGAAACAATTGAGGTCTATGTCTAGGTTGAGGCCCCGCGGCACCAAAGAACCCAACCTATATATCCACGCGGTTTCATTCTGCGAAATGAGGGTGGTTTTATTCCCTCCCCTCCAATTGCCTTTCACACAGTCTATCCCGTAGAATATTAAACCAGACGGATCTCTTTTATGGAATTCATGAAAATGACGAGAAAGGTTATGATTTGGAAACCCTTTCTTGATATTATTAATATGTTCCCTAATCCTGATGAAAAGGGGGCGTGTTGTCCTGCCCACATACTGCAAATTACAAGGGCATTCTATAACATATGTTACATGTGTGCTCCGGCAAGTAATTAATTCTTTTATTTTATACTCCTTAAAATCTGTCTTCGCTTTAAAAGTTTCTTTCCTCCTCGGCTGTTTCTTGCTGACTTTACATGGAAGACATCTCTGGCATCTGTAAAAACCTTTCAGATCATTCGATATTTTTATTTGTCTTGGTGGGTCAATAGCATTATGTACTAAGAAGGAGCGTAAAGTAGGGGCCCTTTTGTATACAAACAAGGGCTTTTTGGGAAGAACCTTAGATAATACTTTGTCTTCTTGAAGTATGGGCCAGTATTTTTTAATAATTTTTTCTACATCTCGATATTGAGTATTAAACCCAGTAATAAATGCTAATTCCCTCTTTACCTCTTTCTTTTTTTGTTTCTCTAGTAATGAATTCCTCTCTAGACCTCCAATGTTGTTCTTTAGTTGTAATAGAGGTTCCAACTTGTATCCTTTTTCCTGAAATCTTTCTATAATCAAGTCTGCTTGGTGATGGTAATCTTCCTTAGAGTGGCAATTTCTTCTCAATCTCAACAGCTGACCCTTCGGAATATTGTTTTTCCATTTAGGGTGGTGACAGCTGGTAACCGGGATATAACTATTTCTATCCGTAGTTTTGAAAAATGTCTTAGTATAAAAAATTCCGTCCTTCTTTGAAATTTAAAGGTCCAAGTAATCGACACTATGCTCACTATATTTACCAGTAAAAGTCAAACCATAAATATTGTTGTCAAGATTGTTCACGAATACATCGAGATCTGCTGGGGTGCCATCCCATAATATGATGAGGTCGTCTATATATCTACGGTAGAACCTCAACTGAGGTATATTCCTACCGTAGATATACTCCTCCTCCCACATGTTCATCATGAGGTTCGCCACACTAGAAGCATAGCGGGCTCCCATGGCAACCCCCTTTGTTTGAACATAGTATCTTTGATTGTACCAAAAATAATTGCAGCTCATTGCCAACTCTAAACCTTCGACGATGTATTCAACCTGTTCTTGTCGCATATCTGTATTTTCATATAAAGCCTTTTCAACGCCCAATAGGCCATCCTGCTGTACGATGTTCGTATACAGCGAGTTAACATCAATGGTCACCATCAAGAGCCTTTCAACATCTCCTATATCTTGGAGTTCTCTTAACAATTGGGTACTGTCCTTCAGATAGGATCTACCTTCTTGGACCAAGGGTTTTAGGAATTTGTCCAGATATTCCCCTAAACGTGAAAAAATGGAATTTATTCCACTAATTATAGGCCTCCCTGGTGGTTTAATGATCCTCTTGTGGATTTTTGGCATATAATACATCACCGGGGTTTTCGTTGAGTTCGAAATTAAATACTCGGCCTCATCATCGTTGAGAATTCCCATTTCTTTCCCCTTCTTCACGAACATGGCTAGTTTTTTCTCGTACTCGTGCTTAGGGTTGCCTTTCAACTTCTTATATGTATTTTCAATACTTAACAGCCTTTCCATTTCATCTAAATAATCTGATTTATTCAGGATAACCAAACCCCCCCCTTTATCGGCTGGTCTGATGACCACATTTTTCTTTTTCCCTAATGCTCTGATGGTTTTCCAGATATTCACAGATTTTCTATAATTCGTCTTCTCTAATTTTCTTAGGTCAGCTTCCACCATTTTGCTAAAAGCCCCCATGCATTGATTGCCTGGGGTGTTTGGATTGAATGTAGATTTATTTTTAAGGTTAGTTTGGACGTATATGGATTCTTTCTTGTTGTTCTGGGTTTGCCAATATACAGTGTCATTAGAAGTAGGTTGAGAGGGAATACTGGGCTTTTTGTAAGACCGTGTCCTGCCTCTCCATTCATTTATTCTCCATAAGACCCTTTTGTAATGGAGACCTGTTTTTTAGGTAGCGCCAATTAACCCGTTAATATTTTAATATTTTCACTCTTTAAAAGGAACCCTACTAAGGGGTTTCCTTCTGTCCGGGGGGCAGCAGCCTATGTAGTGTTTTTACATGCAGGTACGTCATATTCATACAGAGCTTTTTATTTGATTTGGTTTAAGCCTCTCCTGGTGCTGAATAGCGCGGTTTTTATATAGATCTTTATTTTTCATATGTTCTCAGAACAGTTTTGCATCACAAATGGAACACGACAGGGGTGTCCGTTATCACCCTTAATTTTTGCATTACTGATGGAGCCGCTGGCGGAGAGAATTCGGACCCACCCTCAAATACAAGGCATTCAGATTGGAAGCTCTAGACATGTGATTTCATTATTCGCAGATGATGTGATTCTATCAGTTGAAGATCCAGCAAGATCATTATATGCTATTCACGACATATTGACTGAATTCAACCACATCTCCTATTATAAGATAAATGCTTCAAAGTCCAACGTCCTGAATCTAGGAGTAGACAAGATAACTCAAGAGCAAATTCGAAGTAAGACGCCATATCCCTGGACGGATGGGGCAATACAATATTTGGGAATCAAGGTGTCCAAATCCATATCTCAACTATACACTCTTAACTTTGAACCCATGATAGGAGAACTAGAAAAAGAAGTAAATAGACTAAGGAAATGTTATTTAACCTGGTCAGGGAGATTAGCGGCCTATAAAATGTTCTTACTCCCTAAACTGCTATATTTGTTTAGGGCGCTCCCCATACGGTTACCTTCAGCCTACTACCGTAGGCTACAAGGCCAATTAGCCAACTTTATTTGGGCAGGGAAAAAAGCAAGGTGCAAATTTTCCACTGTGACTAAACACACTAAGGCTGGGGGAATGGGTGTACCGAACCTCAAAGACTATCACGTTGCAGCCATTATAAATCAGCTTCGATTCTGGTTCCAATCCTCTGAAACAAAACATTGGTGTAGCTGCGAACAAAATCAAGTAACCCGAGGATCTCTAAAAGAAATAATCTACGCCACAACTATAGGTGACCTAAAATTACAATTTCAACATCCTACGATAGCCGCAACAATTCAGGCATGGAACTCTTTTATGTATAATAGAGATGTGACGATTAAACATAGAACTATTCCCATCCCTTTGTCGACATTATCGCTTTTTACTACTGACTTAAACCTAAAATCTTGGTCAGATAATGGTGTTTCTCATATACATGATTTAATGGATGGCTCGCAAGTAAAGTCCTTCAACGCTCTCCAGTCCCAATTCTCCTTACCCGCGACAGAATTTCTGACTTATGCCAGATTGGCGAGTATAGTTCCTAAATTGGGGAAATATCATCTTGAAATTCCAGAATTTGTGTGGGAAATGTGGCAGCCGGAGTTTGGTCGCGGGAGAGGAATCACAAGATTGTACAGTATCATTGGGTGCAAGTCAAGTTTTGAAGTGTTACCCCCATTATTTAAATGGGAGAAGGACTTAAACATTAGGATCACACGTACCCAATGGATATCGGCTATTAAATATAACTATACACTCACCAGATGTTCAAATTTTAGAGAGACAGCCCAGAAAATAACTTGGAGATGGTATAAAACCCCTTACATTATAGGGAAATATAACAAAGATGGATCAAATCTATGCTGGAGGAAGTGTGATAAGCACATTAGCACATATGCTCTGGTACTGCGTATCTGTACGGTGTTTTTGGGACTCGATATCTAAGGTAATAGCACGACTGACAGGTATTCTAAACCCGCTCAAACCAGAACAAGCTCTTCTAAGTATAGATATGGATATTTATCCTCCCTCGTGTCGCACTGTAGTTATGCACATAATATTTGCAGCCAGATTGATTATTCTGTGGAAGTGGAAGTCTACAGTTATACCTACTTTAAGGGAAGTGTTATATTTAGTTGATGATTCTTACTCTTACGAAAAAACTATTGCTTTTAAAGAAAATAATATTAAGTCATTTTATCAGAGATGGAAATTATGGGAATCTATGTACAGTAAACATTGTTGAATGTTGATACATTCCTTCAACTTTTATGTGGTGACTTTACTCTGTATTATTCTTTATGTATTGCTGGTGGAGATGGAGTCTGCGTACTCCTTAAGTGATATTTCTTTTCATTTCACGTTACAATACTGTTCCTGTAACTTGTATACTTCGTAAAAACTCAATAAAAAACATTTGTTAAAATAAAAAAATAAAAAAAGTTTAAAGACCCCTAATTTAATGCACTGTATACGCGTTATTTATTTTTTATTTAATTACTGTATATGCCTAGCCTTGGGTAACCAATGAATGGAGCAGAAGTTTATATTGTTTTTTATTATTGTATATTCCAGCAACACTGTTCATATAGATTTATGTTAACTTTGAGTAAAGGTCTACTTTAAAGTGGTTGTATAGGTTCATTTTTTTTTTAATAACAAACATGTTATACCTACCTCCACTGTGCAGTTTGTTTTGCACAGAGTGGCCCCGGTTCTGGGCAGCTGTCTCAGCTCCTCCCCGCTAAAGCTAAGCCCCTCTGGGAAGCTCTTTCCTGAGGGGGTTAGCTTGCGGGCGTACTCCCGTGTCATACAGTTGGTGTCCATAGATGTATACACCAAGTGTATGACTCGGTCCCATCCCCCTGGCAGCCACATCATTGGATGTGATTGACAGCAGCGCGAGCCAATGGCTGTGCTGCTATCAATCCAGTAAGCATTGGATGTTTTTTCACCTTAATGCATAGGATGCATTAAGGTGAAAAAACTGGAACCTTTACAACCCCTTTAAGGTTATCCATAAGGTTAAGTGAAGGGAAATCTTCTCTAGTGGGAGCAATAGTGCACCATTATTGGTGTCAGTGGAAGAATAGTGCCTCAGTGTTGGTGTCAGTGGGAGGAATAATGCCCAATCGTTGCTATCAGTGGAAGGAATTGTGACCCACCATTGATGTCAGTGGGAGGAATAGTGCTCATCATTGTTAGTAACAAAAATACTAGTGCACCATTATTGGTATAAGTGGGAGGAATATTGCCCCATCATTGGTATAAGTGGAAGGAACAGTGACTTATCATTGGTATAAATGGAAGGAATAGTGCCCTATTATTGGTATAAATGGGAGGAATAGTGCCACGTTATTGGTATCAGTGATAAAAATAGTGACCCATCATTGGGGGGAATAGAGACTCATTGTTGGTGTAGGTGGGAAGAATAGGAGAAACTAGAGGTGCACTGAATATGCAGTATGTACTTTGCTGAAAACCAAAAAATACAGTTTTTTTTTTTTTTATATTTCTATTTTTATATACAGTGAGGGGAAAAAACTATTTCATCCCCTGCTGATTTTGTACATTTGCTCACTAACAAAGAAATGATCAGTTTATCATTTTGGTTGTAGGTTTATTTTAACAGTGAGAGACAGAATAACAAAAATATCCAGAAAAACACATTTCAAAAAAGTTATAAATTGATTTACATTTTAATGAGTGAAATAAGTGTATTTGATCCCCTATCAATCAGAAAGATTTCTGGTTCTTAGGTGTCTTCTATACAGGTAACGAGCTGAAATTAGGAGCACTCTCTTAAAGGGAGTGCTCCTAATCTCAGCTGGTTACCTGTATAAAAGACACCTGTCCACAAAAGCAATCAATCAGATCCAAATCTCTCCACCTTGGCCAAGACCAAGGAGCTGTCCAAGGATGTCCGGGACAAGATTGTAGACCTACACAAAGCTGGAATGGGCTACAAGACCATCACCAACCTACTTGGTGAGAGGGTGACAACAGTTGGTGCTATCATTCGCAAATGAAAGAAACACAAAATAACTGTCAATCTCCCTCGGTCTGAGGCTCCATGCAAGGTCTAACCTTGTGGCATTTCGATGATTATGAAAATGGTGAGGAATCAGTCTAGAACTACACAGGAGAATCTTGTCAATGATCTCAAGGCAGCTGGGACCATAGCCACCAAGAAAACAATCGGTAACACACTACGTCGTGAAGGACTGAAATCCTGCAGCGCCTGCAAGGTCCCCCTGCTCAAGAAAGCACATGTACAGGCCCGTCTAAAGTTTGCTAATAAACATCTGAATGATTCAGAGGAGAACTGAGTGAAAGTGTTGTGGTTAGATAAGACCAAAATCAAGCTCTTTGGCATCAACTCAACTCACCGTGTTTGGAGGAGGAGGAATGCTGCCTATGACCCCCAAGAACACCATCACCACCGTCAAACATGGAGGTGGAAACAATATGCTTTGGGGGTGTTTTTCTGCTAAAGGGACAGGACAACTTCACAGTATAAAAGGGACGATGGACGGAGCTATGTACCATCATATCTTGTGTGAGAACCTCCTTCCCTCAGCCAGGGTATTGAAAGTGGGTCATGGATGGGTATTCCAGCATGGCAACGACCCAAAACACACGGCCAAGGCAACAAAGGAGTAGCTCAAGAAGAAACACCTTAAGGTCCTGGAGTGGCCTAGCCAGTCTCCAGACCTTAATCCCATAGAAAATATGTGGAGGGAGCTGAAGGTTCGAGTTCTAAAATCTTTTTCTGGAACGGTTTTCGGACTTTTAGGTAATTCTAAACATCCTCCGCAGACCATTCCTAACAGTGTTTTTTCAATAATGTCCATCACATCTCTAGGCACGTAAGGGAACTCAAACCCATATTCAGATGCCACCCGCTTGTTCAAATACCAGCAGTTGGCATCCTAGGACCCATGGCAGGTGATGCTCTTGGAACGCCAAACAGTTTCAGCAGCTTCGCTCTTAATCTCACACACAGCCTTCCTCCTCTCTCTCCCGCGATACTCTCATGAAGTGCCTTGTGCAGGGCAAAGAGAAAAACAAGACTCCTCCCACTGGTTCCTTCGGCTGCTGCACAACTCGTGGGCTTTTTCCAGGCTCCTCCCACGCTTACGCTCCAACAGTGGATGTCCATCATTTCACAAAATGGCATAGTAAAAAAACAAACAACCCTCTGTCCTGTATTCACCACGTGCACAGTTCTTTCTTTCGAGGGGGAACGGTAAATCCCGGACCACGAGCCCAGACATGTAGCACTTACCCCTGAAGGAGCGGCTGATTTTAATGGGCTTACCGTTACCTTCTCTCGCTTGTTCCTCGTGTCTAGGGGTTCCCGTGGTAGATGGCCCAGAAACTTTAGAGACTGCCGACAGATCCGCTTAAAGGGATTTTTATTTGCAAAAACATATAGTTAACAACAGTCTCTAGTGTAGGATCAGAGGGTTAGGTGAAAAAGTCCAGGTACTCTTAGCGTCAAAGTCAATAATAAAGAACTTTCTTACTTTGAATAAATCCAGGGAATAGCCATTCACAGCTGGATGTTCACTCTAGTTGGATAGTCCCTCTCTCACAAGGCCTAGCAGCCAACAGGGCGCTTAAATCAGGAACAAGTCTCTGCCACAGACTTGGTTGTAGAACACGAAGGAATAAGTCTCTGTCACAGACTTTGTTGTAGAACATCTAAGAATAATGCCACGTACACACAACCAGACTTTTTCACAGTAAAATCGTGTGGGGGCTCCATCGGACCTTTGCTTACTAAAGATCCGGCGGACTTTAGAAATAGAACATGTTTTAAATTTTCCCACCAAAACTCCGCCAGACCGAGAAAACTGTTTGTGCGTATGCTAGTCCGACGGACAGAAACCAACGCTAGGGCAGCTATTGGCTACTGGCTATGAACTTCCTTATTCTAGTCCGGTTGTACCTCATCACGTTCAAATCCGTCGGACTTTGGTGTGATTGTGTGTGGCCAAGTCCGTTCATTCGGGAAAAGTCCCTCGGAACTCCGCCGAAAGTCCTAGTCCTAGTCCCTCGAAAAGTCCGGTCATGTGTACGCGGCATAAGTCTCTGCCACAGACTTTTTTTGTAGAACATGTAGGAATAAGTCTCTGCCACAGACTTTGTTGTAGAACATGAACAAGGAAACTTGAATACTTGTTGAACACTCGTGTGGTACCAGTATCTTTCAGCCGATTAGGCGATATCGCATGAAATAGGATTCACTCAGATCCTTCAGCTTTACCAGGCTCTTGCTAAGAAACCAACCCTTGCATGGCCTTCCTCTGAAGAGTCCTCCCCTGGATAACCAAGAAGTTGCTGGGCCTTTCCACAACCTGAGATGGCACCGGACCTCCTCCGAATCCTTTCCTTAGTTTCCCTGCCTCGGACTAGCCAGCCCAGAGACATAAAGTCGGGTGGATCCGCACCTCAGGCCATAGGCGTCCTGGGGGCTGGTCAGGAGGACCAGGACCATGGAGTCAGAACATACTTCTGGAACGGAACCCCGAACCACGTGACATCCGCATCTCAAGTACCTTCTCCCAGAAAGCACAGCAAGAGTGACATTCCCACTGGGTGGACTCCAAGAGAAAGTAACCTTAAAGCACCCAACCAGACTGTGTTACCATGCCTGCCAGAAGAGACAGCAGTATATCTACTAGGGATGAGCTTCGTGTTCGACTCGAACATCAGCTGTTCGCCCGTTCGGCGAATTCCGAACGTTATGGGCCGTTCGCACCAAATTCGTGTGGCGCTCACGGCCCACAATGCACTGCGATGGCGCAGTGCATTGCTGGCTCATGATTGGCCAAGCATGCACTGTGACCCCACATGCTTGGCCAATCACAGCGCCGGCAGCGAGGAGAGCCATGATTGGCCACAGGCAGGATGCCTGTGGCCAATCATAGCTCAGGCTGTGTAGTACACGCCCCACACTATATAAGGCCGCCAGCGCGGCGGCCTTGTGTAGTGTGTTGGCATCTGTAGCAGTTAGTGGGTGTTCTGTGTACCTTCAACACAGTATACACCGATCGTTATCGGCCGATTTTTCGTTCTTGCTCTTCTGTAGTGGTTGTTGTCTGCGTGCCCTGACCGCAGTATACACCGCTATATTCACCTATATATCTAGCGATATATCCATCTTTTATAATAGAGCTGTCAGTCAGTGTTAGGAGATTGTGCGTGCTGTCTGCGTGCTCTGAACGCAGTATACACCGCTATATCCACCTATATAGCTAAATATCTTGCTCGTTTTAAATAGAGCTTTCATTCAGTGTTAGGAGATTGTGCATGCTGTCTGCGTGCTCTGAACGCAGTATACACCGCTATATCCACCTATATAGCTAAATATCTTGCTTGTTTTAAATAGAGCTTGCAGTCAGCGGTAGGAGATTGTGCGTGCTGTCTGCATGCTCTGAAAAAGACGGACGGCAAAACAAATTATACAGGGGTGATAACCCTTCCCTATGTTTTCCAAAAAGCTTAAAAATAGTTTTTTTGACTGGAGCTACACTTTAAAAATGTACCGGTTGAAAATTACAAACAGATTCAACTTAACACAACAAACCTACACAGTCCCTGTCTTGTTTGCACCGCCTGTATACTGCTGTTCTGAGTATATAGGGCCTGGGGGCCACACGTATTTCCTTTTTTTAATATGGGTACGGGGTTCCCCTTAATATGCATACAAGACCCAAAGGGGCTGGTAATGGGCAGGGAGGGCTACCCATGCCATTTTTCTAAATGATTTTCAACCATATTGCAGGAACCAGATATAACATTAAAACCGGAAGCAGCTTTAAATGACGTTATTTCCGTTAAATGTCATTTTGTGCAGGGACTGTTCTAAACACGGGAAACACGTGGCACTTCACAGGCATACTACAGACACCCCCCAGGCACCATATTTAAAGGAATATTTCACTTTTTTTTTTTCACTTCGTCATTAAAATCAGTGCTCCCGCCAAAATGGCCGTTTTTAAAAGTTTTTTTTGCATTGACCCATGTCCCCTGGGGCAGGAGCCAGGTCGCCAAACCCTTTTTAGGACAGTATCTTGCATATTAGCCGTTAAAATTAACACTTTTCATTTTGAACGTTCGAGTCCCATAGACTTCAATGGGGTTCTAACGTTCGTACGAATTTGGGGTCCGTTCGAAAGTTCTGGTGCGAACCGAACCGGGGGGTGTTCGGCTCATCCCTAATATCTACACATTCACACACAGTATATACACAAACCCATAAGCAAACATGTGAATGTACTACCCAATACCACATGCTCACATACACCAGTGCTCTCAATCCTTTGCTGACACAATAGTTACAAATAGGTTGATCTTCCTATATTAACGTATCAATTTTGAGGTTTTAACAAGTAACATGTCTCATATTCTGCTTGTTACAATTTCAACATTTTAAAACGGCTGGCCAGGAGTCTACTGCATGTGTGTGGATAAAATCTCATTCATTGCAAGGCCATCTAGCATGCACTCCAGTGATGGATGACCTCTCTATAAGAATGTCTGTGCATGCACAGAACCATTGGGACCAGGAGAGTTTAGAGATCAGACAGCAGTATGGAAGAGTTAGTTAAAAAAAAAAAAAAAAAAAAAAACTTAGGGGAGGGTGATGTAATTTTAAGTGGCTGTAAATGCTTTCAAAAAATAAAAATAAAACAGGTTATACTTACCTGTTCTGTATAATGAAATTGCACAGAGCAGCCCTGAACCTCCTTTTCTCGGGTCTTCCTCCAGTGCTCCTGGCTCCTCCCCTCCAGCAAGTGCCCCCACAGAAAACCACTTCATATAGGGGGCGCTCATGCAGGCTCACTCCCAAGTCTCACTGACTGCATCTATAGACACGGACAGCAAGACTCAGCCCTTTCCCTGTCACTGGCTTTGATTGACAGCAGCTGGAACCAATAGGAGAGGAGAAAAGAAGAGCTGCAGACATGCACAGCGCTGGATCGAATGAGGGCTCAGGTAAGTGACCTCTATTAACATATATAGACACATGGCAAGTACATCACAGCGCTATACTTATATCAAGTGAGGGAGTTCCCTCTATACCTATGGATATCTATATCTAAGAGCCTATCCTATACATACGGTTTACTATGTCTATCCAGTGCTGAGCTGTAATTCCTTAGTGTCTCATTATATTTCATTTCATTATATAGTAGCACGTTTTGATTATACAGGAATACTGGATATATGTATAAACACATATATTAAAGGGGTTGTAAAGGTTCGTTTTTTATTTTCTAAATAGGTTCCTTTAAGCTAGTGCATTGTTGGTTCACTTACCTTTTCCTTTGATTTCCCTTCTAAATGTTTTTTTTCTTTGTTTTCATTGTCTGAATTTCACACTTCCTGTTCCTCCTCAGTAAGCGGTTGAGTAAGCTGTTCTGGCTGACTAAACACCGCTCGGATGATGGTGTGAAGTTTACTGAGGAGAAACAGGAAGTGAGAAATTCAGACAAAAAAAAAAAAACATTTAGAAGGGAAATCGAAGGTAAGTGAACCAACAATGCACTAGCTTAAAGGAACCTATTTAGAAAATAAAAAACGAAGCTTTACAACCCCTTTAAGCTGCTAGTCTCTAGGAAATAGATTTGATTCCCTTCATTACACTGGGTAACAATCCGGATAGTTTTAAATTATGTTAAGTGTATGTTTTGTTGTTGTTAAATTTTTAGAAGGTGTTGGATTTTTCTAACGTGGATGGGATTCCACTTAACTTTTGAACTAAATCTAAAAAGATTTTTTGTATACTACACTGCATACTATATATTACACTGGTGTTTGTTAATGCCTACTATTTTACAGCCTGTACTATACAGCAGTTTCCCTCGTTTTCTGAATCCCCATTTAGGCAAACACCACAACTTTTATGCCCTGTACACGCGGTCGGACATTCCGACAACAAAATCCATCAGATTTTTTCCGACTGATTTTGTGCCAAACTTGTCTTGCATACACACGGTCGGACAAAGTTGTCGGAAAATCCGATCGTTCTAATCGAGGTGACGTACAACATGTACGTCAGGACTATAAATTTATTCTGGCACTTTGTCTGTCGGAATTGTCTGCACGCGATCGAAATTTAAACAATAGGATTTTGTTGTCGGAAAATTTAAGATCCTGCTTTCAAACTTTGTGTCGGAAATTTAGACGGAAAAAGTCCACTGGAGCCCACATATGATCGGATTTTCCGACAACACGATCCGATCACACATTTTCCGTCGGAAATTCTGACCGTGTGCACAGGGCATTATTGGTGAGTCAGTGGGTATCTTAACCCATCAACTGGTGATATTCCCCTTTCTCATAATCACCTGGCCAATACCATCCCTACAATGAAGCATGGTGGTGGAAGCATCATGCTGTGGGGATGTTTTTCAGTGATAGGAACTTGGAGACAAAAAGCTGTCTCTTCCTGTATTTCCACATCGCTAAATCTTTGCATCTGTCCCGGGGAAAACATGTAGGAATTCTATCCTGTGCCACTTGATAAATGCAACTAAAGCATGCATTCCACTTAAGTGGAAACAGACACAACCCCCTACAGTGAGTATGTGGCTTAAGAAAGTAGAGGACGTAAACAGGATGGAAGACCTAGTATGGACAAATAGCAAAAAACGGGAAATGTATTTAAAAACGTGGACACCGTGGAATTGTTTTATTTCTTCGGAGGAAGGGAAAAAAACGAATTGATACAATTTAAAAGGGAGAAGGGGTTTTGGGGAGGAGAGGAGAATATTGTTTAATATGAGGAGGGTTTTTGTAATTTAAATAGGGGAATCATTTGGTTTTTTTTTTTGGGGGGGGGTTAAGGAAAGGCAGGGGAAATGGACTGTGAATAGAAACGGCAGTTGGAATATGGAGAGGTAGTTGGAGGGCTCTGGTGGGGTCAGGGAGAAGCTCCTCCCTCCTGACGCAGCACGGAGTAACAACATGGTGGATGGAATTAGAAGAGGAATTTTACTTCTCTTAATTCTCTATTTTCTACGCATCTTTTTTGGCTCCTTTATGTTTTTATGGGTTTATTCCTGTATCTATCTTTTCTAGATAGTATATTAGAAACATACAAGAGTAGATGGAATGGAATGTAACACGTTATTACTATGTTCTTATTTGTATTTTTTCTGTCTGGCTATAGGTATAGAAATTAAATGTTATAGCCTTTGCAGATCACGGCCCCAGTCCTCGAGTTTAATCTCTTTAATACATGCAGCCATAATAGGCTAAAAAAAAATCCTTGAGACCATATCATCTCCAGTGGTAGGCAGAATTAGGGAAGCGACTGGACCCAGAGGACTGGCAGGTCATGACTGCTGCATTGTGCAAATGCTCCAAGAATGTACTATTTTTGAAAAATGCCTACAAAGTGCTATATAGTTGGTACTACACCCCGGCCAGATTGGCGAGCTTTATTCCATCATATTCCCCCTTATGTTTCCGTGGGTGTGCCCAAGAGGGCACAATGGCACACATTTGGTGAAAGTGTCCCAGGATATGCATACTGTGGATCAGAATCTATGCACTTCTTCGTAACCTTTTTAATGCTAATATAAAGAGGGACCCATTTGAGGCCCTTCTAAGGAAACAATTACGGAATTACTACGACCAGAACGCCTGTTGGCATCGCACATTTTTACTGCAACTAAATTGACCATAGCAAAAGCCTGGAAAACCCCGGCCCTCAGCTTCGAAGCAGTCATAAACCATGTAAACTATATCATGGTTAATGAGAAGCTGACGGCCGTGTTATCAGATACACATGATAAATTCCTCCAGTAGGGATGAGCTGAGTGTTCGACTCGAACACCAGCTGTTTGCCCGTTCTGCAAAATCCGAAGATTATGGGCCGTTTGCGCCAAATTCGAGTGCCGCTCACGGTCCATAATTCACTGCGGCATTGCAGTGCATTGCTGCCTGATGATTGGCCAAGCATGCACTATGACCCGCATGTTTGGCCAATCACAGCGCCGTCAGTGAAGAGAGCCATATCCTGCCTGTGGCCAATTATGGCTCATGGGGTTTAGTACACACCCCACACTATATAAGGCCTCCTGCGCAGCAGCCTTGCGTAGTGTGTTGCGTCGCTAAGAGAGAGAGATAGACGGAGAGACAGTGTCTGAATTTCCTTTTAAGCTATTGCTATTACAGTCGGTGTATTGTGACACCTGCACAGTGTACACCCAAAGCTACCCCAATTGCTGGTGTTCTGCTGGTCCTATACCACAGGCAGGTGTAGCAGTTACAGTCGGTGTATTGTGCCACCTGCACAGTGTACACCTGAAGCTACCCAAATTGCTGGTGTTCTCCTGGTCCTATACCACAGAGAGCTGCAGCAGTTACAGTTGGTGTATGGTGCCACCTGCACAGTGTACACCTGAAGCTACCCCATATGTTGGTGTTCTTCTGGTCCTATACCACAGGCAGCTGTAGCAGTTACAGTCAGTGTACTGTGCCACCTGCACAGTGTACACCTGAAGCTACCCCAATTGCTGGTGTTTTTCTGGTCCTATACCACAGGCAGCTGTAGCAGTTACAGTCAGTGTATTGTGCCACCTGCACAGTGTACACCTGAAGCTACCCCAATTGCTGGTGTTCTGCTGGTCCGAACCCACAGGCAGCTGTATCAATTACAGTCGGTGTTTTATGCCACCTGTACAGTGTACACCTAAAGCTACCCCGATTGCTGGTGTTCTGCTGATTCTATCCGCAGGCAGCTGTAGCAATTACAGTCGGTGTACTGTGTCATCTGCACAGTTTGCACCTAAAGCTACCCCAATTGCTGGTGTTCTGCTGATCCTATACTGCAGGCACCTCCACTAATTATAGTTGGTGTATTGTGTCATCTGCACAGTGTACGCCTAAAGCTACCCCGATTGCTGGTGTTCTGCTGATCCTATACCGCAGGCAGGCAGCTGCAGTAATTACAGTCGGTGTATTGTGCCACCTGCACAGTGTACAGCTAAAACTACCCCAATTTCTGATGTTCTTCTGATCCTATACTGCAGGCAGCTCCAGTAATTATAATTGGTGTATTGTGTCATTTGCACAGTGTACACCTAAAGCTACCCCAATTTATGGTGTTCTGCTGATTCTATCCTCAGGCAGCTGTAGCAATTACAGTCGGTGTACTGTGTCATCTGCACAGTTTGCACCTAAAGCTACCCCAATTGCTTGTGTTCTGTGGATCCTATACCGCAGGCAGGCAGCTGCAGTAATTAAAGTCGGTGTATTGTGCCACCTGCACAGTGTACAGCTAAAACTATCCCGATTACTGGTGTTCTTCTAAACCTATACCGCAGGCAGCTCCAGTAATTACAGTTGATGTATTGTGTCATCTGTACAGCGTACCCCTAAAGCTACCCCAATTTCTGGTGTTCTGATGATTCTATCCTCGGGCAGCTGTAGCAATTACAGTTGGTGTACTGTGTCATCTGCACAGTTTGCACCTAAAGCTACCCCAATTGCTGGTGTTCTGCGGATCCTATACCGCAGGCAGGCAGCTGCAGTAATTACAGTCAATGTACTGTATCATCTTCTCAGTGTGCACCTAAAGCTACCCCAATTGTTAGTGTTCTCATAGTAATAATACTACAGTTGATTCTGCCAGCTGCAGTATAATCAGTATATACTTCCCAGCTTTGTGCAGCTACATCTCCCTGCAGGACATTAGTATGTCTGGAAGGCCAACAAGGAGAGGCAGACAGTCACAAGCCAATAAAAGAGGACAAGCAGGCTCTGTCTCTAGAAGCAACAGTGCTGGTCGTAGACGCGTTGCATCCTCATCAGCACGTGGCCATGGGACACACTTGTCCTTATTTTATTTTCGGCAGCTGGACGCGTTGAGCCGCAACATGGCGAAAACTTGGTAGAGTGGATGACCAAGCCCTCCTCATCCTTCCTCACCCAGGCTCAGGGTACTGCCAAAGCAGCTGCCAACGCGGCCTCTTCCCTTGTCTCAATGGCATCAGTCACTGAATGAATGAATGAATGAATGAAATACTTGTATAACGCACAATGCAAACTGAATCGCCTCTAGTCACTTCTTCCCTAGCCCTACCATGTCCTCCTAAGTCCCCCGAACTGTTTGAGCACAGTGTTGGGTACATGCTCCAGGAGGATGCCCAGCGTTTTGAAGGCTCTGATGATGATACCCAGCTAGAGGAAGGCAGTCACATGAGCCCAGAGAGAGGGGATGCCCAAGAAGGACAGCAATCTGGCAGTCAGCTGCAGCATACTGCCAGGTTTGCTCCAGTGATGAGGAGAGAGGGGATGATGAGGTCACTGACTCAACGTGGGTGCCTGATAGGAGAGAGCAGGAGGAGGCACATTTCCAACGAGGCAGGATGCCCTCCAGGGGCCAGCTTAAGGGCAGCACACTGACTGCATCACACCGCAGAGCTCCATCTGTGCAAGGCACTGCCTCTGCGCGTTATTCCAAAAGTCCCTTTGGTGTGGGCCTTTTTTTAGATGAGTGCATCAGATCGCACTGCTGCTATTTGCAACATATGTCTCAAGTGTATCTCGCATGGCCAAAACATCAGTCGCTTGGGCACCACATGCTTGACCAGACATATGTCGACCTGCCATGAAGTTCGTTGGCAAGCATACCTGAAAGACCCACACCAAAGAACAAAGCGGACCTCTCCTTGCCCCTCATCAGCTGGGATCTCCAACCCCACTATACCTTCAGTCCTCCCTGAAACCTGCACCGAGAGGAATGAATGTGTAGAATTAGGTGTGTCACAGCCAAGTGCTTGTGGGCAATCTGCTAGCAGTACACCGACGTCAGATTGTACCAGGCAATTTCCTGCCCCAGCTGCTGGACCGTCGAAAGAAGTTCACTCCCAGCCATCCACATGCCCAGTGGTTGAATGCTAGCTTGGCTAAATTGCTAGCACTTCAACTGCTGCCTTTTCAATTGGTAGACTCGCCTCTCTACCGGCATGTGGAAGGCAATGTCCATACCTCGCTGGACAGGGCGGTCAGTGGTAAGGTGCATATTATCGCTGACTCATGGTCCAGCAGGCATGGACAGGGACATTACCTATCTTTCACGGTGCATTGGGTGACTCTTCTGGCAGCTGGGAAGGATGCAGGACAAGGTGCAGTAGTGTTGGGGTTGTTCCGCCACCACGCCTCCAAAATGCTACTACTGGTGATTGTGACACTGTCAGGGCTGGCTTAGTCCTTTCTTCTCTGGGCTGTCTGCTCTGCTGTCCAGTAAATGCCAGCTCTCATCTCTCTCCACAGTTGCCACCTGTTCCCGATCCTGCTCGTCTGACCTGCCTACTTAAAGCTGTCCAGCTCACTTCATCTCTGCCTTCGCCTTGGTCACATCACAAGAAACCATCTCCTGTGGTTCTGTTTAAAGACTGGCTTGCTGACACCCCTTCTGGCTCATTACCCTGCTTGCTGTTGCTCCACTTGGATCCCTGACTTCTGGATTGGCTGATTACCCGATCTGGTTATTGAACTCTGGCCTGACTGACTACTCGATCTGGTTACTGGACTCTGGCTATGCTTTGACTATGCTTTCTCTATTTACCTTTTTTGTTTTTATTTAATAAACAAGTGTGATTTAATTGTACTTCTGTCTCGGTCTGATTCATGGTTTCTGATAGACACACTTCTCTCCTCCACCCCTCCTCTTCTTCTTCCTCCATGGCCTCTTCCTGTGCTTTGTACTCTAAATCAGCGGTGCTCTGTAGGCATTCAAGGGGCTCAAGTATGCAGGCAAAAAGATGCCATGCCGTGCTTGAGCTGGTGTGCTGGGGGGACAGGAGCCACACTGGGGCAGATATTCTGTCAGCTCTGCAGGGGCAGGCTGAGAGGTGGTTGACGCCACACTAGCTTAAGCCAGGAATGGTGGTTTGCGACAATGGCACCAACCTCCTCTCTGCCCTCCGACATGGACAACTCACCCATGTGCCCTGTGTGGCGACATCCTTAACTTGGTGTTGCAGCGGTTCTTGGGCAGGTACCCGGGCTAACAGGATGTCCTGAGTAGGGATGAGCCGAACACCCCCCTGTTCGGTTCGCACCAGAACCTGCGAACAGACCTAAACTTCGTGTGAACTTTAGAACCCTATTAAAGTCTATGGGACTCGAACGTTCACAATCTAAAGTGCTCATTTTAAAGGGTAATATGCAGGTTACTGTCCTAAAATGTGTTTGGGGACCCGGGTCCTGCCCCAGGGGACATGGATCAATGCAAAAAAAGTTTTAAAAACTGCAGTTTTTTCAGGAGCAGTGATTTTAATAATGATTAAAGTGAAACAATAAAAGTGTAATATTCCTTTAAATTTCGTAGCTGGGGGGTATCTATAGTATGCCTGTGAAGGGGCGCGTGTTTCTGGTGCTTAGAACTGTCCCTGCACAAAGTGTCATTTGTGCAGGAAAAAAAGTCTTTTAAAATCACTTGCGGCTATTGTCGGGTCCCGTAATACAGAGAACACTCAATGAGTGTTCTCTGCATTAGCCGACAATTCATTCATTCATTGATAAAAAAAAAAAAAAAAAGCAGGTTTCCGTTACATCAGAGGGGGCGGGGTCACCCACACGTCACTGGGGAACCCCTGGCTTCCCTCTCCAGCGTCAGAGGGGCGGGGTCAGGTGACGGGTGGCCCCGCCCTCCTAATATAAGAAACATCAGCGCTGGGATCTCTGCAGTGTCTCCGGAGTGGAGACAGAAGAAGGATGTATGGACAGCGCTGGACTGAGAGATCCCCCGTCGCTGGATATGATCATCCATCGCTGGACCCCTGAGACCCGTCGCTGGATAGTGGATTAGCACCGCTGGAATCTTTTTTTTTTTTTTTTTTTTTTTTTTTTTTTAACAAAGGAATTTTTCAAAAGTGTGTTTGTCTTATTTAACCATTTTGACACTTTCTTTGTGAAATGGTAGGGGTACTTTTGTACCCCCTTACCATTTCAAACAGGGGGGGGGGCGGGATCTGGGGGTCCCCTTGTTAAAGGGGGCTTCCAGATTCTGATAAGCCCCCCGCCCGCAGACCCTCACAACCAACGGCCAGGGTTGTGAGGATGAGGCCCTTGTCCTCATCAACATGGGGACAAGGTGCTTTGAGGGGTCACAGACCCCCAAAGCATCCTCCCAATGTTGAGGGTATGTGGCCTGGTACGGTTCAGGAGGGAGGGGGGGCCGCTCTCTCGTCCCCCCTCTTTTCCTGCGGCCTACCAGGTTGCGTGCTCGGATAAAGGGTCTGATATGGATTTTTAGGGGGACCCCCACGTCAATTTTTTTTTAAATTTGATGCGGGGTTCCCCTTAATATCCATATCAGACCTGAAGGGCCTGGTTATGGATATTTAGGGGGACCCCCACGTCAATTTTTTTTTAAATTTGACACGGGGTTCCCCTTAATATCCATGTCAGACCTGAAGGGCCTGGTAATTGAATTTAGGGGAACCCCCACGCTTTTTTTTTTTTTTTTTTTTATCAATGAATGAATGAATTGTCGGCTAATGCAGAGAACACTCATTGAGTGTTCTCTGTATTACGGGACCCGACAATAGCCGCAAGTGATTTTAAAAGACTTTTTTTCCTGCACAAATGACACTTTGTGCAGGGACAGTTCTAAGCACCAGAAACATGCGCTCCTTCACAGGCATACTATAGATACCCCCCAGCTACGAAATTTAAAGGAATATTACACTTTTATTGTTTCACTTTAATCATTATTAAAATCACTGCTCCTGAAAAAACGGCCGTTTTTAAAACTTTTTTTTGCATTGATCCATGTCCCCTGAGGCAGGACCCGGGTCCCCAAACACTTTTTAGGACAGTAACCTGCATATTACCCTTTAAAATTAGCACTTTAGATTTCTCCCATAGACTTGTATAGGGTGTTCCGGCTTTTCGAATTTGCTGCGAACAGCCCAAATTGTTCACTGTTCGCTGAACAGGCGAACAGGCAATGTTCGAGTAGAACATGAGTTCGACTCGAACTCGAAGCTCATCCCTAGTCCTGAGGCAGGCCAGGAAAGTCTGTGTGCATTTCCGTCAATCATATAATGCCAGTGCTCGGCTGGCTGAGCTCCAAAAGGAACTGAACCTGCCCAAGAACCGCCTAATCTGTGACATGCCCACCAGGTGGAACTCAACGTTGGCCATGCTGTAACAGCTGCACATGCAGCAGAGGGCCATCAATGAGTACCTGTGTGACTATGGCACCAGGACAGAGTCAGGGGAGCTCAGTTTTTTTTCCCCCACGCCAGTGGGGCATGATCAGGGATGCATGCACTGTCCTGTCACCATTTGAGGAGGCCACGAGGATGGTGAACAGTGACAGTGCATGCATCAGTGACACTGTACCTCTTGTCCACCTATTGGAGTACACACTGCATGGAATAATGGACAGGGCACTTGAGGCAGAACAGAGGCAGGAAGAGGAGGACTTCCTTGCCTCTCAAGTCCCCCTTTATCCAGACAGTGTTCTTGCTGGCCCGCCAATCACACAGGAAGAGGAGGAGGAGAAGGATTGTGTCAGCATGGAGGTGGAGCCTGGCACTCAGCATCAGCAGCAGTCTTTTAGGGATCATTTACAGTCCCAAGAAACCCGTGGACTTGTACGTGGCTGCGAGGAGGTGGCTGCTGATCATGTTGTCCTTAGTGACCCAGAGGACTCTAGACCGAATGCCTCAGCTAACCTACGCTGCATTGCCTCACTGATTCTGCAAAGTCTGCAGAAAGATCCTCATATTCAGCGGATCAAGGAGAGGGATCATTACTGGCTGGCAACTCTCATTGATCCACAGTACAAGGGTAAGGTTGCGGACCTTATCTTGCCATTGCAGAGGGAGCAGAGGATGAGACATCATTGGGAGGCCTTGCAGAAAGGTCTGTGCAACAAGTTCCCAGAGACTGGGAGGTTACAAATTCCTGGTCCTGGACAACGTTCAGTCACAGAAGGAGCGGTGGAGAAGGTGGCTGTCTGACTGATGCGTTCAGACAATTTTGTAGTCCGCAGCCACAAGGTATGATTGGTTCCAGCAACCATCACCAGCGTCTGATTTACATGGTGCAGGAATACCTAGGGGCAAGATCAAACTTGGACACCGTTCCCACCGAAAATCATCAGGGTTACTGGGTCTTGAGGATGGATCACTGGCCAGAGCTTGCACAGTATGAAATTGAGCTACTGGCCTGTCCTGCATCCAGCGTTCTTTCGGAATGCACATTCAGTGCTGCTGGAGGCTTTGTAACCGATCACAGGGTGTGCCTGTCCACCGACTCGGTTGATTGACTGACCTTCATAAAGATGAATCAGTCTTGGATCACCACCAGCTACCAAGCACCTGAAGCTGATGTAACCGAATAATTTTTTTTGAAAAGTCAGATCCCTTGAAGACTGCCTATGCTGATGCTGAGTGACTATCCTGTTATGCTGACCTACTATCCTCTTCCTCCTCAATGATCCTGCTGATAGCTTGGAAGAACATTTTTGGTTCTGGGCGCCCCCACAAGTGGCTAAGGCCCAATTTTTCTGCGCTCCAACTAGAGTGTATCTGTGAGGGGTTGCAGTGTTGTGGCACCAGCACCAGTGCCTAAGGCCCAATTTTTCAGCCCCTGTTTAACAGGTGCATGTAATTACAATTCTTAATATAATATTTCACAGTAGGGCCCGTTCCAGCACCCACCAAGAGTAACTGTGAGGACTTACAGTGTTATGGCACCAGCACCACCACCATCACCACCAAAGGCCCAATTTTTCTACCACTCTTCAACAATGGCATGTAATTACAATTCTTCATATAATAGTTCACAGAAGGGCGTTCCAGCGCCCACCTAGAGTCACTTTGAGGGCTTACAGTGTTGTGGCAACACCAACACCTTAGGCCCAAATTTCTGCAGCGCATATAGGGAGGGCCCCTACTTTCTCGTTCAAAAGTTTTTATTTTATGTTAAAATAAATTACATGTACAGAATATAAGACAAATTATGTGATACCAGAAATAAAAAGTAGACATATTGAAGTACGGAGGATACAAAGCAAAGAAGAATTTCAAGATATTCTCGTGGGAATGACAATAAATGGCCTTATATATTTTAGAATTTGAAAACATTCTTATAGCTGAGTTTTAAACATTTTAATCCCAAGAAAATATAAATATGTCTAAAAGAAAATATATGATTTTAAAGTTTTGACCATAACTTCTAAAGTATGTTTATAGTAAGTATTATATAGTAAGGGAAGAACATTAAAGGTATATAGGAAGGGAAGGGGAGGGAATAATTCTCCGGAGGAGGTTTTATGTATCAGCTAATGTTGTAATTCTATAAAAAATCTTAATCACCATAACAATAAAACTCGGTTGTCAATATTATTTGACTTATAATATTTAATCCAAGGTTTCCATATTATATCAAACTTTGTCAGGGCCCCTACTTTCAAACATCCAACCTACAAATGTCTCCTACTTGCAAACGGAAGGAGACAACGGGAAGTCTGATGAAAAAAGACAGACAGAAAAAAAAAAAAAAAAAGAATGTTACAGCTGTTAAAGCTTAAAAATAGATTTTTTGACTGGAGCTACACTTTAAAAATGTTCCAGTTCAAAATTACAAACAGATTCAACTTAACAACAAACCTACACAGTCCTTGTCTTGTTTGCACCACCTTTATGCTGCTGTTCTGAGTATATAGGGCCTGGGGGCCCCATGCCTTTCCTTTTTTGAATTTGGGTACGGGGTTCCCCTTAATATCTGTACAAGACCCAAAGGGGCTGGTAATGGGCAGGGGGGCTACCCATGCCATTTTTCTCAATGATTTTCATCCATATTGCCGGAATCAGATATTACATTAAAACTGCAAGCAGTTTTAAATGACTTTTTTACCGTTAGAAATGTAATTTTGTGCAGGGACTGTTCTAAACACTGGAAACAAGTGCCACTTCGCAAGCATACTATAGACACCCCCCGGCACAATATTTAAAGGAATATTTCACTTTTTTTCACTTTAAGCGTCATTAAAATCAATGCTCCCGAAAAAATAGCCGTTTTTAAAACTTTTTTTTGCATTGATACATGTCCCCTGGGGCGGGAGCCTGGTCCCCAAACCCTTTTTAGGACAAATAACTTGCATATTAGCCTTTAAAATTAGCACTTTTGAATTCGAACATTCGAGTCCCATAGACTTTAACGGGGTTCTAAAGTTCGCGCAAATTTTCGGTCTGTTTGCAGGTTCTGGTGCGAACCGAACCGGGGGGGTGTTCGGCTCATCCCTATCCTCCAGACATGGCAACCTTGGGTAATGCATAACCACCCTTCCCAATTTGATCCAGCGCTACTCTCGCTCTAATATGCTTCCACTCCCCCCACTCGGGAAATCCCCCCCCCCCCCTACTTACTCCTCTTCCTTCCCCTGCATCATTACCTCTACTTTTCTCTCAGCCTTTCCTCTTTTCATGCCCCCTTTCTATACTCTCCTCTTCTGATGTTTTGACCCACAGGCCAGTTCCTGTTGGGACTGGACACATGGTGAGAAAACGCTTTTATTGCATAGGAGAATATGCTACCTAGCCTCACGTCATCTTCTTTGAAATGTTTTGTTTTACATTTCTTTCTTGACCAATATCCTTCAAATAACTCTGTAAACTAAAGCACACACAAGCGTAGTCAAGGATGCTACCACACAGTCAGGACCTGGTGGTCACTGTGACCGTCCCTGAACCTTCAGGAATGTGTGCAAATTTCTGTGTCCAAAACTACCATATTCTTTTGACACCTGAAATTTATGTAGAGGTTTACACAATGTGTCCACTACTATTTTTATATGTTCTTGTTGATATGTATATTCAATAAAACCCTTTGTACAAGAAATGAAATGTTATATACCGAAAGTTTGTTCATTTTTCTCCTGTTATAAAAGAAAAATAAAGAAATTACAAAAAAAGGAACTAAGAGACTAGTCAGGATTGAGGGAAAGCTGAATTGCAAATGTACAGAGACATCCTTGATGAAAACCTGCTACAGAGCATTCTGGACCTCAGATTGGGGCAAAGGTTCATCTTCCTACAGGGCAACGACCCTAAGCACACAGTCAAGATGACAAAGGTATGGCTACAGGACAACTCTGTGAATGCCCTTGAGTGGCCTAGACTTAAAACATGCTGCATCATATCCGGTGAAGTCCGGCTTCAAAAGTGGTATTTTTCATGCAATTTTTGTATTGTGTGTATGAAGCTTAACTGTTAGTACAAAAAAAATAAAAAATCCTCAATAAACATAAATACGGTAATTCTCTGAATAATCAGCATTCATTCAATTGTGCTTCCATGCAAATGTGAACATCATGTTCTGATCTTTATTGGGGAATGTTATTTTGTATATAGAGTGTTTATGTGGTGAGTTTACACTTTTCATTGAACAGAGTTTGGATAACACAGGGTTAAACGGAAAGGTCATAAATTAACTGCACATTATCTGGACAGAATACTTGGGGAGATAGTGATGTGTTCCTGCTTAGGAGATGTATGTTAGCTTGGGGGTGCCCCTCATTCCCATCTCAAAAAGTTGGGAGGTATGTCTATGGAGTTACATTTAACGCACTAAAACCATAAGTCTTTGTAAGTGTAGCCCTTAACAAAAAGTGCCCATGCTGCAGAAAGGGTACTTCAAGACAATATCATTTGCTGCTCAGTGATTGCAGTATTCCTGTCTGCATCTCCTGAAGATAATACTTAAAATCTGCCCTGTTAGTGGTTCCTGAGGACAGGAGTTGAGAATCACTGGCCTAGGCGATCCCAGCGGTGTTCCTCTCCCCCCTCCCTGCAGTCTTCTTCAACACGTTGCAGGTCCCAAAAGACTACATGACCCTTCACAAAGCATGGCTTGTGCATGCGCAGTGGACAAATGTTTTAATTTTTAGATGCTGATTAAGGGTTAGAACAGAACTGACCTGGGGCCCCATAGAGATTGACCTAGCTTTCTGTAAATTGTATCTTCAGATTACGGACTGAGTCATGTTACAACAGTATAGTCTTAATACATATGCACCACACAGTTAAATAGCTAAATGTAAAAGACACAGGTAGAGGAGACTCTTAGGTAAAACTGTGAAACATTTATTAAAGTGGTTGTAAACCCTTACAAACCACTTTGACCTACAGGTAAGCCTAGATTAAGGCTTACCTGTAGGTCCAAGCAATATCTCCTAAACCTATATGGTTTAGGAGATATTTGCCCGAAAACGGGCACCGCTGTCTACGGCGCATGCGCCGTAGACAGCGGCGCGCAGGCGCACTGAACGCGGCAGTTCCAAAAATGGAGCTGCCGCATTTGTCGACTCCCGTGCGCATGCGCGGGAGTGACGTCATCGCGGCTTCGCTGAATGACAGCGGCGGAGCTGCGAGACGCCACCAGCAAGATGGATGCGGCGGACTACAGGGGACAGCGCGACTTCGCTGGCTCCTGTGTCAGGTAAGTGACACATAATGGGCTACTATGCGATGCATAGTAGTCCATTATGCTTTACCTTTGCAGGGAAAAAAAGAGGAAGTAAACTCATCAGGGTTTACTTCCTCTTTAACACAATGTATAAAAGCACTTACATCTTGGTAAGTGAAGTAAGGCACATCAGGGGGTCCTGTAGGGTGAGTCTGTGCTCTTGCCAGATTGCTGCTGTAGGTGCTTCGTCTGGCGGGTGTGTGATGTCACCAGATATGATGCAACGCTTTTCCAAGCGTCCGCTCTGCCAATGGTAGTAACAGGTACACTCTTTTGTCAAACTCTGACAGACCTTGACAAAGGATTTTTATAGAAAGCAGAATGAGGTGCATGAAAACATACACCTCCAACCCTAATTCTGAAAAAAGAAGACCCCTTTCACACTGAGGCGATTTACAGGCGCTATAGCGCTTAAAATAGCACCTGTAAAGATCCTCCCCTTTCACTCCAAAGTGAAAGCCCGAGGGCTTTCACACTGGAGCGGTGCGATGGCAGGACACTCAAAACAGTCCTGCAAGCAGCATCTTTGAGGCACTGTAGGAGCAGTATATACACCACTCCTAAAACGCCCCTGCCCATTGAAACCAATGGGCAGTGCCGCTGCAACAATGCTTTTAACCCTTTTTCGTCCGTTAGCGGGGGTTAAAAGTGCCCTGCTAGCGCCCAAAAAGCGACACAAAAACAACGGTAAAGTACCGCTAAAAATATCAGCGATTTACCGCCGATGCCCGGCGCTGCTCAGTGTGAAAGTGCCCTTCGTTTTATTGTAACAGGACAGATAGGGAGAGTACATTTTTTAACAGAACCCTGGATAGCAGTACAAACTTGCTGGGTGTTTAATCCTTTCATTATATTGTTCAGATGTGAGGGCTTGATATTATGAAACCTCAAAAAGCAATATAGTTCAGTCTTTGGCAAACACTTTCCATTTACTTTTAATGGAATCCTGAAATATGGAAGCTGCCCTTGCTGACTTTAAAGGATGCATAGTTTTTTGGGCATTATCCATAGAATAAGATTACAGCCCAAAATCCTAAGTTTTTTTTTTTTTTTTTTGGTGTTCTTGAACAGGCGAAATCTGCTCTAATTATGTAATGTGTTCATTAATGTCTCTGCTGTAGAGATTCTGAGATAATGCAAATGAAACAAAAAGCAACAAATTAAAAGAAAGTGGAGTCCAAGTGATCTGTTGCATGAGGACTGCTCCACAAATTGTTGCCAGAGGACCACTAAGCCCTTGTACACACGGTTGGACATTCCGACAACAAAATCCGTCGGCTTTTGTCCCACGGATTTTGTCCGAAACTTGTGTTGTATACACACGGTCAGACAAAGCTGTCGGAAAATCCGATCGTACGTAACGTGACAATGTTATTTCGTTACGACGGGACAACGTTCAGGCTAGTAGCCAATAGCTTTGGTCTAGGAATTTGATCTGAGCATGCGTGGCACTTTGTCCGATCGGAATTCTCTACACACAATTGGACAAAGTCCGATCGGATCATGTTGTCGGAAAGTTTTATAGCCCAGCTCTAAAACTTTGTCCATCGGATATTCCGATGGAAACAGTCCGATGGAGCCCACACACAGTCAGATTATCCGACAACGCAGTCTGACCGGACATTTTCCGTCGGAATGTCCGACCGTGTGTACAAGGGCTAAAAGATTCCACTTTTTTAACCTTGTTGTAATGTCAGTTTTATGTAAGTCTTTACTATGTATAGGACTGTTTTAATGCTACAATAGTGATAGTTTAAGCATTTGCCCCCTCTATCTCAGCCTATTCCAACTGACTACACAACCAGTGTCCATGACGTGTCATAGTCCACCAATCTCACTTGGGGTGGACAATACTTCCCAGCAGTTTCCCGTCGTCTTCAGGGACAACTCCGGGGACAAGAAGGCACAGCTGCATTTCAGGCAACAAGCAGCCAGGCCATGATGCAAGGGACCACACTTCGGGACATAGGTCCCCTTGCAAATGTATCCTCAGTCTGTTCACATGACAGCCAGGGACAAAGAAGATTTTCTTCATCATTTGAGAAACAACAACCTGCTGAAGGTCACAGGATGCTTTTCAGGGTGGAGCACCCCAACAACTTCAACTTTAGCCAACATGGCTCAGATGGGGACTCCATGTATCTGCTGGCAGCATTCAGTCCAGCACAGTCCTGGCAGTACAGCTCTCTGGAATGTTCTCCACTAGCAACAATCTGTATGTGAGTGTGAAGTGGCTCTCAGCATAACGTTCTTGACATCACACAACACACATTTGTAATCCACAGGAAACATAACATAGGCATTTTTATGGCATTTACCAATAGTACCCGGGATCAGGCAAGTTTAAGGACTCTCTCTGTTGGCATTCAACATAGTGACAAGGTGCTCAATGTCCTTCTTGCAAAGTTGACATTATTTTCATTAGTCCAACAAGCATACATAGTAAGGCCGCGTACACACGGGCGGACTGTTCGCCCAACTTTGTCCGTCAAACAGTTTCGGCAAACAGTCCGCTCAAAATTAGCATGGACGGACATGGCCACACACGACGAACGAACAGTTTGCTGAAACCGTGCGCGATGACGTGAACGGCACGTACGACGGGACGAAAAATACGACGTCCTATACACTGCATTATAACTTTCGGCGTGAAAATCCTTTCTGAGCATGCGCGCAACTTTGTTTGACGAACAAGCCTACACACGAGCGGACTGTTCGCTGAAACAAGGTTTCAGCGGACAGTTTTACGGAATTTCCGAAAAACCTTGTCCGTCAAACTGTCCGCTGAAAATGTCCGCTGAAAGCCCACACACGAGCGGACTGTCCGCCCAAACACTGTTCAGCGGACAAAGTTGGGCGAACAGTCCGCCCGTGTGTACGCGGCCTAACAGGTAACAGTGGGGCCTTCAATCCCTGGCTACTTTACTGAACAATTTACTCATGAGGTCCTTGAGGCGGTGCTGCTTCAGCGATTCCCTTTGACCCCTTTCACACTGGGGCATTTTTCAGGCGCTTTAGTGTTAAAAAAAAGCAACTGTAAAACGCTTGAAAAAAGCCTCATCTGCAAACCCAATGTGAAAGCCCAAGTGCTTTAAGAGCCCTTTCACACTGCCACCTCCCGAAAAATGCTCGTAAAGCGCCGCTTAAACTAGGGGCGTTTTTAACCCCCACTAGTGGCCAAATAAAGGGTTAAAAGCGCCGCTGCCAAAAGCGCTTTGCAGGCGCTTCCCATTAACTTCAACGGGAAGGGATGCTTTAGGAGCATGTATTCACCGACCCAAAAGCACTGCAAAGAAGCTGCTTGCAGGACTTTTTTTGATGCCCTGCCAGCACAGCACCTTGGTGTGAAAGCATTCGGCCTTTCACATTGGGATTACAGATGAAGCTTCTTTCAGGCACTTTACAGGCACTTTTTTTTAAAGCTAAAGCGCCTGAAAAATGCCTGAAAAATGCCCCAGTGTGAAAGGGGTATCAAGGTTGGGAAGTGAACGTTACAATGTGAAGATTTTCATTACCCAGTGCACAGCAGCAACTTTGCGTAACAGGCACTTTTATTTGTCTCATAAATTCTCCATTCTCTCTTCACTTACCGGCCTCAGGCACCGCCGGGGAGGAATACGAGATTGTTCGCCATTCTTAGCATATGATGAACGAACATACTGCACTGGGCGGGTAAGGACCGTAGGGCCACATTCCTCCATAGCAGTTACACACATGGTGGTAGTTGCCTGCAGGTTCCTGAATCTCCTTAGGAGAGAGACGGGGTGCTGGCACTACTTGTTCTGGACTAGCGGTTGCTGTAGGTGTCTCAGAGAGAAAGATGGCAACGGGAATTGACACTTCCACTGCGGTCTCTGTGCGATCATCGGACACATTGGGTTCCTCTGGGGAGGAATGTGCCCAGACAGGAATAGGCCTACCAGATCTAACAGCATCGGTACTGGACATAGGTTTCTCCACAGTGGCGATCCCACAAGCCTAATCCGCCTTCATCACCTGGGATGGCAGTGGTGGTCTGGCAGCCACTAATAACAGTTCTCCACACAGATAGCACTGGCTCCAAGGGTGCAAGAACAGAGCAAACCCGGAACATCGCCGGAAAACAATCCCCATAGCCGCAGAACTTTGAGAGATATACAAGGCAATCTCACCCTTCAGCACTATCTGAATACCCGTGTAAGTATTCGTGGTTCCAGAGGCAAAGAAAATGCCAATTTCCCATGGGTCATAGTCAGTCGATATGGGGGGGGGGGGGGGGCTTTGAATTCAGGAGCTTCCAGATGCGCCATGTTTCCACTTAAGCCACGAGGTTTCAGCATGTGGACCCAAAATGGCGACCCAAACAGTAATACCTTCTCCTCTGCAGAGCAGGGACTCCTCCCCCTGCCAACGGATTGGTGCAAACTGGGAACTATGGAGCCCGCCTCCTTCATGCTGCGGAGCGCCAAAACTGTAATGGAGTCTGTTAGAAGTTTTTGAGGTAATTAATATCTTAAAAGATAAAAGTTTCTGAAAATATATGTAAGTTATATGTTCGGTGGTTAAGTGATGGTTTCTGAAGGTCACACAACAGCAGATCATATAGGGAGGAGGGGATTTGCTGAGTAGGTATCTATTTTTGAGTTACTATGTCAGAACAATGGGTGGAGTTATGCTACTTATCTATAGACTGAACCATATTGGGTATATATGCAAATGTGGGTGTTATTAGGATATGCTGACATAACATCTTGAAACAGTATAAGAATGGTCTAGGGTTATAGGAAAGGAGGATCGGTGGGTAGAGAAAGGATTCTACACGTTGGAGAATGTAGATCAGATGACCCTATCCTCCTTCTAAAGCCATCACCATGCCATATGTTACCAGATGTCAATCTTGTCTTTGCTTGTCTTTCTGAAAAATAAACCAACTATTGAACGGACGAAGGATTCTTCAATTTCTACTCCTGAAAGTACGTTTGAAATGCCTTGGATGAGAAATACATATCTACGCTATACACACCCTTATATGGAGAAGGGATACTGATTCACATATTACACAAAGACTTTGCTATTCATTAAGAAACGCCCCTGTGAGTGAGTATGTAGAGTTGTATTTACACTACATTACATTTTACTTCTCTAAACTCACTTTTTAACATTGTCAAGCCAGCCGAAATGATCAATTGTTTTCCCTACTCCTTGCCAAAGGGAGGAATATGAGATTTGTCAAGTTTTTGGGAACAAATGATCAAAGAACCTAGAAGGAGGCGTTTGCGTCAGATGCGGCAACGGTCCAGAAGACAAAAGTAGAGGGTGAGTTTTTTCTCTTTGTTTTCTCACCTCTCTGTACACAGAATTAATTTAAAAAAAAAGATACAGCCTGCGAATACAGCCTACGAAGTTGATTGACAAGGCCAGTTGGACGGTATACTTCAAGTTATTTTTGGAAAATCCAGGACTTTGTGAAGACGTAATTTAGTTACGTTCGTGAAGATATCTGCCAAGGTTAGTTCCTAAGAAGGTGAGAGAGTCTCACATAAGAAAATATTGGGTTGTTACCCAAGAAGAAAAAAGTGTTGAAATAGGAACAAAGACTTCACGTTATTTGAAAAAGTCACCATTGTTGGTACAAAGGCAAACGTACACTTTGGGTGAGCTAATATGGAAGTCGGATTTTGATGTTTGAAGATGGAAGGTCCAAGCACAAAGGCAAAGAATTGATCAACAGGCAATACACTACAGCACATTACAGCACACAATTCAAGAATTCAAGAAACAAGGCAAAGAGCTACAAAAGAAGAAAAAGGAAGATAAAGCAACGAAAAACAGAGTTAAAGGGACATTATTCATCTCTTGTTTTATTTTAAGTACACACAGGACTATCATACTAACAGGGGGTGAGTGTGTTTGTTTATATAAAAGGATAATATGGCAATGGTTAACATCTCTAGGCTCAGAAGTAAGTCTCAGTACGATCGGGAAATGTATATATTTCATATGTATGGAATATAGGAATACATGCAGTAGTAAGGTAATTAATTAATTTATGCCAGAGTGTAAAGAAGTTCATTAAGAAGAAAATTAAGTTTAATGCTGCATGTATATCTTTATGTATTAAGCCCTGAACAAAGTTTTCAGAGAAAAATTATTGATTAAGATTGTGGAAAGAACTGTATGAAATTGAGATAATGGAAAAAACATGGTGTTTAGTGTTTTACAAAAATTCTACAGATTTGGTTTTAGGAAATAATAAGTTAAGGATTGAACAATTTTTACAAAAAAATCCAAACTTGGAATTGGTTATTAAATTAAAAGTAGTAAATTGTTCTAATTTATTTAAGATTACCCAGAGAAAATATTAAAATATGAAAGTTTTTGTTCAATCTAAAAAAATTGTAAAAATAACTATAACAAAAGTTTTTGTAAATGAGTATTTCTGGTAAAAGTAAGGACTTTTGTTTGCGGGAGAAGTTTTCTCGGGGAAATGGCCAATCGCAGGTCATGGGCAGGACCCAATCTGTGAGTTTCACGAGATTGTCTTCTAAACAATTTTTTGTCATTATTATAATCAGGAAAGTCATATAACATAGTGTACATGATTTTTCGTAGATGTACAAACAAAATATGTTTAAAAAGTGTTAAAAAGGTTAAACATTTTAAAAAACGAAAAACAAGATTGTTACCGAATTGTACAGTGTAGGGTGTACAAAGCATGGTAGCCAAGACTGTCAGTAACAGATCATTCTCTGAAGAGTATGTGACATGTGAGGAGTGTATTACCAACAGAGAGATGCAGATCAAGTTACAGACTGGTCAGTCATGCCATGACATTTTTCATTTTTATGGATCAAAGCACAATACATTTTTGTGTTAAATTTTACAGATACTTGGAAGAGGGTTCACTGATGAGGAAAATATATTTAAAATGTATTATTACTTACTAAAAGTAATTGTTTTGAAAAATAAGATTTTTTAGGCCTTAATAACTTTTTTGAGAGTTCGTTGAGATTTTTGCAGACAAAGTATCTGTCTGAGTAAATTTTAATGAATTATATAGGCTTACTGTAGGGCAAATATATTTTTAATAACAAAAGATAACTTATATACAAACATTTGAAGATCTGAAGAAAGTCCTTATAAATTTAGTATTTTTGGTAAATATAGAAATCTCTCTCAGTCATTTTACATTTAAGTGTATGATGAGACAATTTCATTGGTATTTATAAATAAATGTGTTAGGGGTGCATTGTCCAATGCTACAGATCTAAAACATTGTGGGTTTAGCACCATTTGTTTTGAAAAACATCTTATGTTACACTAAAGGTGTTATTTCAAGGAAAACAGGAGGTGTCAATACACACAACTTTGTCTAATGGCAATTGGATGTTAAAAAGATCAGTTGTAGTGTGAGGGATAGAGCCACAGTTGTGTAAATTAATCATGAGAATGTCACTTTTTCAACTTTTAGTGGACGCATTGAAAGCTGAATTTAAGACTGTCATATGTTGGATTAGCACAGAATATTTAGGAAAGCCCAACCTAAATTAATGTTCTTTTACAAAATTAAAATAAATTGTCAGTGTAGAGAAAAAAACAGTAATCTGGCAAGTTTATTCTTTTAGAAGATTTAATTTAGTCACAGGATAATGAGGGGGACTATGAGTTAGAATCAGTACAGACTGATAAAGGAGATAACATTTATTGTAAAAATAATTGGATTCCAATAATAATGGATAGAGTTATTTTTAAATGAAAATATTTATTTTTGCATATCTAGGTACCTGATTGATTGATTTTTTGTTTTAGCTTATAAAAATTCTGAACTACTCATTTTAGAACACTTTGTCATCAAACTTCTGAAAATTGTTTTATTTGTTTATAGAATTATCTCAAGTGAAAGAGGCCTAACCTGATACTACAAAGTATTGAGGGATTTGGCAAATCTATATAGATTGATTTATATTAGTTTTATCACTTGCTACAGGAGGATTACAAGGATATTGTTTTTTTAGTTAATGTTTCTTTTTGATAAATTAATTGAGGTAATTCTAGAAAAAATAATATTTTTTATAAAAACGAAGTTGTTGTGAACTTATGTCATATTCCATTGGGGTTGGATTTCAAACCATGGAATCAGTTAATGATTTAAAATTTTATAGGACAGGTAGTGAAGGACATGTATGCTATATTAGGTTTAGTAAAGTTTTTGTTTCTTATCATCTTAAGTACTCAGGTATTGTAGAATGTATGAATAGTATTGGTTAGGATGATAAAGGTAAATATTGGGTGACTTATTTATCTGCTATAGTTTAAAAACGTTATTATTTTCTAAACATAGGGTTTGTTAACTTTTTGAGTTAATGACAGTCTTTTGAGATTAGCATACTTAGTTTTTTATATTATCTGTTGTATAGAAAGTAGTGTGGTTGCAAATTTTGCAAACAACAGGTATAGGTATTTCAGAAGTTTGTTCACAAAACATGGCTAGGCCTTTGCTAAATTTAAAAAGAAATGATGTCTTGAATGAGATTTCTACTTCAAATGAGTATGTTTCGAAATGTATTCCAGTAGCTAAAGTTATGGTTAATAATTCTAGATCTGAAGGTACCAAGGATGTCAACAGAAATGTCAACTGGGATATTAATTGGGAAGATTATTTTGTTATTTTTAAGGTACATTGGGATTATAGTTTTTGTTTCAAAAGTATTGGTAAAAATAAAAATAATTGGTAAAAATAAAAATAATTGGTAAAAATAAGAATAAAATGGGTAAACACAGAAAGGATTATCATTTTAAAATGGTTTACATTGATTAATGAAAATTATTTAGGAAAACATAATTTTTAAAAGAATTTGATACTTGTTTTCATTTTCTTTTATAGATATATCTTTCGTTTCTAAATGTAAAGAAAACGATTTTATTTTATTTTTTTTAATTTAGTTTTTTGAAATTTTTCCATGACAATGCAACAAGCACAACTAAATTTCTATTTGTTACTATTTTTTGTTTTTTCAAAAATTATTATTTTTTGATTATGTTATCAAGGACTATCAATTTTTGGTGAACTTGCATCAAAAGCGACATATTGATCGGTTGATCATTATGTGAGGGGGAGTTAGGATGTGATTCTCATAAGAATTTTTTTATGAATTATATGAATAATGATGATAGTAATAAGATAATAGGAAAGACAAAAAAGGTATAATTAGAGTATATGAAGAAAAGGATTTCAATGTGTCTAAACAAAGTTATTGTTGAATTTAAATAATTTTGGAATGTTTAAAAAAAAAAAAAACAATAAATAGAAAAAGTTGCTTGCTGGTCATGGATAGATAGATAAATAAATCGAAAAATAAATAGAATGATAGATAGAATATATAAAATATGACTATCAACTAATGGGAAAGTTTTTATGTATTTTGTTTCAAGTCTGTATTAAGGTTAGAATGAAACAATTTTATAAATTGATTAAGGAAGAAATGAAAAAAAAAAAAGATGAAAAAAATTATGACAAGTATTTTTAGTCGGAAAATTACTTCTGGTTTATCTGATCCAGTGATTAGCTGTGGTACATCTGGAGCAATTGATTCAAAATGTGTATGAAAGGGCCATAAATGAAGTGTGAGTGATTTAGCTAATATTCAAGTTGTGTGAATGTCATTTTGGTACCAGTTGTTCTTTATGACCAGAGTTTATGACTAAAGGTCAGTAGGTCAGTGGTTTCACAGATAAGAAAACACATAGAGTGTGTGTCATATAATGGAACAATATACTTGAAAAGAAGATCATTTTTAAAGTAAGATCATAGATTATCCATAAAATATTTATATGATATGGTTAAAGTTATAAGAGTTTCACAAGAAGTTAAATACATTTATAAAGTTGGAAGAAGAAAATATTTAGTATTACATGATTTAGATAGAGAATTAATTAAAATTAAATATAATAGTTTATACTTTCTCAATGGAATGAAATATTTAAATATTTTTCATAGAAACATCTCAGAATTTTTGAAAATGTTTATGTACAAATTCTGACTCACTAAAATGTATTAATGAGTATTGTATTAATGTTTATTGTATTGTTTGTATTGGAAAAAAGAGAATCAGAGACATTTATTATTTAAGATGAATGCACTTATTATTTGTTGAATATCGTGCATTGAGGGGGAATATGTTAGAAGTTTTTGAGGTAATTAATATCTTAAAAGATAAAAGTTTCTGAAAATATATGTAAGTTATATGTTCGGTGGTTAAGTGATGGTTTCTGAAGGTCACACAACAGCAGATCATATAGGGAGGAGGGGATTTGCTGAGTAGGTATCTATTTTTGAGTTACTATGTCAGAACAATGGGTGGAGTTATGCTACTTATCTATAGACTGAACCATATTGGGTATATATGCAAATGTGGGTGTTATTAGGATATGCTGACATAACATCTTGAAACAGTATAAGAATGGTCTAGGGTTATAGGAAAGGAGGATCGGTGGGTAGAGAAAGGATTCTACACGTTGGAGAATGTAGATCAGATGACCCTATCCTCCTTCTAAAGCCATCACCATGCCATATGTTACCAGATGTCAATCTTGTCTTTGCTTGTCTTTCTGAAAAATAAACCAACTATTGAACGGACGAAGGATTCTTCAATTTCTACTCCTGAAAGTACGTTTGAAATGCCTTGGATGAGAAATACATATCTACGCTATACACACCCTTATATGGAGAAGGGATACTGATTCACATATTACACAAAGACTTTGCTATTCATTAAGAAACGCCCCTGTGAGTGAGTATGTAGAGTTGTATTTACACTACATTACATTTTACTTCTCTAAACTCACTTTTTAACAGAGTCCATTTTGGAGTCTATTTTAACCCTCACAGCACTGGCGGGAAGTGCCAAAAGACTAGGCTGATCCTCTCCCATGAGCAATGAGACACTTTGGTTCTTCGCCACATTGACAGTATACACGACAACATGTATAGATGTTACTTGCCACCTTCCCAAAGAGCCAGACGAAATCCAGATGAAACTGAAGCCGGTTGCTATGGGTGACTACTGTAAGGATAACGCCTTTGCCCCACGTTGGGTGCCAAATGTAGCAAGGTCCCCTGTCTCCTTCGGTCTAATGAGAACCTCCAGCTCCAGAGATAGCTGACATCCTTCTGTATATGGTGGGTTGTGAGGCAAAGTGGATGCAAAGCAGTTAGAGTCATTGGATGCCAGACACTTCTTGAATGCAAAAGAGATTTTATTTCTCTTAACAGAACTTTGGTAGAGAGGGTTAGCGCCAGGACACCCTTAGGTAGCTGCAAGATTAATTGGCAGACTCTGCGACTTCAACAGGAGTACAGCCATGCAGGGGAAGGCATCCAGCAAGACACCACATCTGCACGTATAGGAATGCTGTCTCCTATGGCAACAGCCTTTGACAGTTCCTGACACAAAGTGTAGCAGCTCCTTCACTTCCACTACAATCACTTCTTGTAGTTCTTCAGCCCACTGAGCTCCCAGTCTCTCACTAGACTAGTTGATTCACTGCCACTGAATCCCTTGAGCTCCTCCAATCTTCACGGTAGTATCTTCCTCAAGCGTTACCCCTGCCTCTCTGCTGGGTCCCTAGCTTGGCACTCAAGATACTTCTCAATATTCACACTACTGGCCTGCACGGTGCATGTAGAAGTATAAAGAGGCCCTCTCATGGCTCTATACATGTATATATGAGTATAAAGAGGACATATCAGGACTCTATACATGTATTTTGGAGTATAAAGAGGACAGGTCATTGCTCTATACATGTGTACAGGAGTATAAAAGGACCTGTCAGGGCTCTTTACATGTATGTAGGAGTATAAAAGGACCTGTCATGGCACTATACATGTATATAGGAGTGTAAAGAGGACCCGTCATGGCTCTATACATGTATATAGGAGAATAAAGAGCACCTGTCATGGCTCTATAAGCGTATATAGAAGTATAAAGAGGACCTGTCATGGCTCTATACATGTATATAGGCGTATAAAAGGACCTGTCAGGGCTCTATACATGTATATAGGAGTATAAAGAGGGCCTCTCATGGCTCTATACATGTATGTAGGAGTATAAAGAGGACATGTCAGGACTCTATACATGTATTTAGGAATATAAAGAGGACCGGTCATTGCTCTATACATGTGTACAGGAGTATAAAAGGACCTGTCAGGGCTCTTTACATGTATGCAGGAGTATAAAGGGACCTGTCATGGCTCTATACATGTATATAGAAGTATAAAGAGGACCTGCGGCGATGACATTATACATGTATCTAGGAGTATAAAGAGAACATGTCATTGCTCTATAAGTGTATATAGGAGTCATGTGTCCGGGTTTCAGGCAGACTGAAACCCAGACACATTATTCAGAGCGGGCTGTGGCTCCCACAGTAACCAAAATAGTCACTCTGGGGGCAGGTTCGGCATCACGGGGGGGGGGGGGGGGGGGGGATGGCAGGGCGATGATGTCAGCAAGAGCAATTGGGCCGCACCCACTATATGACACCCAGTATATGACATGCTAAAATCACTTTAAATCTCAGCAGCTAGCAAACAAGTCCCAGTTTATACTGGTGGGCAATCTGCAACAGCCCTGAGTTTCTTTAACCTTACGCTGCCACCAATGCAAGGCTCACATCAGCAGTAGCACTGGCTTTTAAAGTTCTATGTTTTCTAAGTTCACCTTTAGGAGCATGTTACATGTTACACCTACATTTTGGGTGTAACATGCTCCTAAACAAATGCCACCATACCTCACACTTTTAAACTTGAAAATGAGGGAGGCAGTGACCTTTTGGCATGCTACCTGTGCCGTGGCAAAAAAGTGTGCGTGGCCAAGCTGTTAACAGTGGGAAGGGTGTAAGGGGCATGGTTAAACAAAACCCAGCTTTCATGTACCCAAAAAATATGCTTTGATTGCTGTGCCTCACAGGCTCTCACAGAGACATATAAACTTCAGGACAATCATTAGAAAAAAAACAAAAATGCTTCCATAACAGTATAGACATGTGCGGTTCGTTTTTGTACGAATTTCTGAAAATTCGTACGTTCGGAAGTATCCGAATTTCGATGCTTCCAAATTGTATACAAGATTTTGTTCATGAATTTCGGATCCAAATTCCGTTACAATGGAAATGTGACTGGTGACTGATTTTCTTTTGCTGCTGAGTGAGGGTTGGGAAAATTATCTTTTTAATATGGGAGTGGGAGACTAGTACTGGTAGTCGATGGGAGATTCAGAATCGGACAAATAAGAATGTGCGTTAATAAAGTTTTATTATTGTGATAATAATGATTATTCGGTATGATGAATTTAAAAACCCAGGAAGTCAGCACAGCACAGGGATGGTGGGAGCCCCTCATAATGGGCACAGCACAGGGATGGTGGGAGCCCCTCATAATGAGCACAGCACAGGGATGGTGGGAGCCACTCATAATGAACACAGCACAGGGATGGTGGGAGCCCCTCATAATGAACACAGCACAGGGATGGTGGGAGCCCCTCATAATGAACACAGCACAGGGATGGTGGGAGCCCCTCATAATGAATACAGCACAGGGATGGTGGGAGCCCCTCATAATAAATACAGCACAGGGATGGTGGGAGCCCATCATAATGAGCACAGCACAGGGATGGTGGGAGCCCCTCATAATGAGCACAGCAGGGGTACAAACCGTCGGCACAGCACAGGGATTAGGGTTGTCACTTTTTCTTCAAGCCAAACCCAGACACTTTAGCGGTGCACCACAAAAACATTTTTTTTTAATATACACTATAGGATTGTAACAGACCTCAGACACCTTTGGGTGCTCCAAAGAGAATAGTAATGCTGTGCACATAGTGCCCTCTCACTCTCCTATCAGGCCCTGTTCTGAGACAAATTCCTGTCTGAATATTGTGTCTGGGTTTCAGATTATGAAATCCGGACACATGATTCAAAACCCGAACTGTCCGGGGGAATCCTGGACAGGTGGCAACCCTAACAGGGATGGTGGGAGCCCCTCATAATGAGCACAGCACGGGTACAGCCCCAGGAGGAAGTTAGCACAGCACATGGATGGTGAGAGCGCCTTATAATGAGCACAACACAGGGATAGTGGGAGCCCCTCATAATGAGCACAGTAGGGGTACAGCCTCAGGAGGAAGTCAGCACAGCACAGGGATGGTGGGAGCCCCTCATAATGAGCACAGCAGGGGTACAGCCCCAGGAGGAAGTCAGCACAGCACAGTGATGGTGGGAGCCTCTCATAATGAACAAAGCAGGGGTACAAACCCAGGAAGTCAGCACAGCACAGGATGGTGGGAGCCCCTCATAATGAGCACAGCAGGGGTACAAATCCAGGAAGTCAGCACAGCACAGGGATGGTGGGAGTGCCTTATAATGAGCACAACACAGGGATGGTGGGAGCCCCTCATAATGAGCACAGCACAGGGATGGTGGGAGCCCCTCATAATGAGCACAGCAGGGGTACAAACCCAGGAAGTCAGCACAGCACAGGGATGATGGGAGCCCCTCATAATGAGCACAGCAGGGGTACAGCCCCAGGAGTAGGGATGAGCTCAGGCGTGTTCGCATGGAACACGTGCAGAGCCCGCCAGGAAGTCGGCAGGGAGCTGCGCTAATCACAGGCAGTGAGACATTGCCCTGATGTGCGGCTGCAGAGATCGGGCAATGTCTCATTGCCTGTAATTAGCGCAGCGCTGCGCCGACTTCCTGGCGGGCTCTGCACGTGGTCCATGCGAACACGCCTGAGCTCAACCCTACCCAGGAGGAAGTCAGCACAGCACAGCACAGGGATGTTGGGAGCCCCTCATAATGAGCATAATGAGTCGATGACTGCCATATTGAAAAAGGTATTTTTTGCTTTTTAAATTCATCATAACAAACGTTGTAATTGTTATGAAAAGTTAACGAACATTCGTATTTCATATGAATCCAAATTGAATTTCAGACATTAATTACGAATTAACAGCTATAATGGAATGGAATGGAACAGAACGAAAAAAAAACAAATGTCTAGAACAGTATATATGGTTTTGCACACACTGAAAATAGCACTTTGAGACTACCTTTCAGAAGAACTTCACTAAAATAGTCAGGGACTGCTTGGCAACCATTAACTACTAAGACAATGAACACTTTGGTGAGAGGTACAATACAGTGTATCCCCCACTTCAGCCTTTCAGCAAAAATTCCCACTCCCTCTCACCAAAAAATGCTCACCCCCTCCTAGAGCAAATCTTTGTCCCCCCCCCCTCCCCGGTACAAATTTTCCTCCAACACAATTCTTCTTCCCCCCTTCCTCAGCACAAAAAAAACTCCACCCCCTCCCCCATCAGCTCATTTCACTTTTTTTCTCACCCACCTCAATTTCCCCTCCCAGGCGTAAATACTCTTCCCTCCAATTGCACCTTCCAAATAAATCCTCCAAATCCTTCCAAATAAATCCTCTTCTACCCCCAAATCCTCCCTCCCAGGACAACCCCTATTCCAGTACCAATCCTGCCCCCCCCCCCAATTCCCCTCTCCAAATTCCCCCAGCACAAATCCGCCTTACCCCTCGATACCCCCTCCCAGAACCACAAAATCACCCCCCACCCCCAATTCCTCTCCACAGCAAAAATTCTGTTCAAGCACATATCCCCCCCCCCCAATCCCCCTCATAGCACAAATCCTCCCCTCCCAGTGTAAATCCTTTTTCCACTTCTAGCACAAATCCCTTTCCTCATAGAGCAAATCCTCTCCCCACTTTTAGCACAAATCTTATGCCCTCTCATCCCGGCACAAACCTTTTTTTTTCCCTCGTCAAATCCCCCCTAGCACAAATCCTCCTTTACCTAGTCCCTTCTCCCATCACAAATCATCTCCGCAGTGGAGCTGTGCGCTGGCAGGACATCAAAAAAGTCCTGCTAGCAGCTTCCTTGAGGCACTTTAGGAGCGGTGTATACACTGCTCCTAAAGCGCCCCTGCCAATTGAAATCAATAAGTAGCGGCGCTTTGTCAGCGCTTTTAACCCTTTTTCGGCCACTAGAGGGGGTTAAAAGCACGCTGCTGTCGGCCAAAAAGTGCTGCTAAAAGTAGCACCGCTTTCCCACCGATGCCTGGGCGCTGTGAGTGTAAAAGTGCCCTTACTAAAATTGGAGCACTCAGAATCTGGAGCAGCTGTGCATGGTAGCCAATCAGCTTCTAACTTCAGCTTGTTCAATTAATAAGAGCTGGAAAATGATTGGTTTCTATGCATAGCTGCCCCAGATTTTGCACAATTAAGTTTTACTGCGATTGCATTTTTCCACACTGTATATAGCTGGTTGCTAAGGAGGGGGCTGGGAAACCGGCCGCCGCATCCTTAACAACTGATTAGTCATCAACGGGCCTCTCTGGAATTACCAGCTAAAAAAAAAATTGTGCAAAAAAAGACAGCATGGGGTCCCCCCCAGGCCCTTGTGTCTTGTTTGGATTCAGAAGGGACCCCCATGCCAAAATGTTTTTTTAAAAATGACAGCCCCCCCAAAATCTTTACCAGAACCTTATCCGAGCATGCAGCCTGGCAGATCAGGAAAGGGAGGGGGACGAGCAAGCGCCCCTCACTCCCCCACCTGAACCATACCAGACTGCATGCCCTCAACATGGGGGGGGGGTGGGTGCTTTGGGGCAAGGGGGTGCCCTGCGCCCCCCCACCCCAAAGCACTTTTCCCCCATGTTGGGAGATGGCCTCTTCCCGATATCCCTTGCCTGGTGGTTGTTGGGGACAGTGGGCAGGAGGTTATTGGAATCTGGAAGCCACTAGATTCTGCCCCCCCCCCCCCCACATCGGGTAAATTGTTCATTTGGTCCGTTTCGGACCTCAAATGGACCAAAATTCGCACAGGACCCACATCGGAGATATGTGATCTGGCTCCATAGAAAGTCGGTCACATTCTCCTGCTATTGTGAATGGAATGCAAGTATTCCGCATCCCATTCGCAATAGTGTGAACCCAGCCTGATGTTCACACTTAGACCCCTTTCACACTGTGGCGCCCTGGGCATCAGCAGTAAAGCGGTGCTATTTTTAGCACCACTTTACCATCATTTTAGCGCCACTATTTGGCCTCTAGCGGAACACTTTTAACCCCCACTAGCGGGCGAAAAGGGGTTAAATCCGTCCGCAAAACGTTTTGCCAGCTGTAAGACAGCGCTGCCCCATTGATTTTAATAGGGAGGAGCGGTGGAAGAGAGGCGAGTTCACCACTCCGAATGCGCTCCAGAGAAGCTGCTGGCAGGACTTTTCTGGTGCCCTGCCAGTGTGAGGCTCTCAGGCTTTCACACTTGAGTGAATGGTGCCGCTGTTTCAGGGCGCTTTGCAGGCATAATTTTTAACGCTGTAGCGCCTGCAAAGCCCCTCAGTGTGAAAGGGGTCTCATGGAAATGGGATGCGGGTTTCCTTGCATCCAAATCGCATAACTGTGATTCTCAACCCTAATTTTTAGGCCTGAACTGTGCATGTTAACACGTATGCGAAATATGCAACAATGGCTCTGGCAGCAAAGGGGTAAAACAGTAATAATCGCCTATTAAAAATGCATGAGACCGTTACATGTGGCAGGGGGCGCTGTAGACATATTGCTTCCCTCGCTGGTCACATCGGCAGCTCTATGGTAGTGAAGTAATACGGGTGCCTGTGCGGCACAAGTGAAGACGTAGAGTGTGAGAGCGGCGTGCCTATGGCAGGTCTGGAGGAAGGCAGCGATGTGCTGTTCAGGCGGGGAGCCGGCCAGGTAGACATGTCTGTGTAGGGAGCTGTCATAACCGGTGTTCTCATAGGCTGTCATGGCGTCCTAACCGAGTTCCTCAGGCGGAGGCCGGTCACCCTGTGGGGTCATTGGCTGCCTTCACCCTGTACGGAGCCTACAGCCGGGGCCTTGTGTCTCAGCCTCTGCCCGGGGAGCTTGTCTATAGGCCTGTGAGTGTGTGATAGGCCCAGGTGTGGGGGGTCAGGCCATCGTCTTCTGTGTCCATACAGCCTGTATGTGGAGATAATCATAGTACTCATATACGTGTGTGTGTGTGTGTGTGTGTGATTAATGAGGGATTCCAGCTTCATCAATACGAGTGTATACACACTGATCGGCCATAACATTATGACCACTGCCAGGTAAAGTGAATAACACGTAAGTGTATCTCATTACAATGGCACCTGTAAGTGGGTGATGTGGGCATCAGACCTGGAGCACAGAGCAATGGAAGAAGTTGGTCTGATGAATCACAGTTTCTTTTACATCATGTAGAATAGATGGCCGGGTGTCTGTGCGTCGCTTACCTGGGGAAAAGATGGCACCAGTAAGGATGATCTCAGGCGTTTTCGCATGGACCACGTGCAGAACCCGCCAGGAAGTTGGCGCAGCGTTTCGCTAATCACAGGCAGTGAGACATTGCCCCAGTACGTGGCTGCAGAGATTGGGCAATGTCTCGCTGCCTGTGATCAGCGACTTCCTGGCAGGCTCTGCACGTGGTCCATGCAAACACGCCTGAGCTCATCCCTAGACACCAGGATGCAGTATGAAGAAAGCAAGATGGCGGAGGCAGTGTGATGCTTTGGGACTGTTAACTTCGACATGTACCACCTACCTAAACAAATATACCTCTCTCCATGGAAAATGGTATGACCTGATGGCAGTGGCCTCTTTCAGCAGAATAATGTGCCCTGCCACACTGCAAAAAATGGCTCAAGAATGGGTTGAGGAACACAACCAAATTCTCCAGATCGCCATCCAATCGAGCATCTGTGGGATGTGCTGGAAAAAAACAGTCCAATCCATGGAGGCCCCACCTCGCAATTTACAGGACCTAAAGTGGTTGTGAACCCTGTTACACCACTTTTACCTACAGGTAGGCCTATAATAAGGCTTACCTGTAGGTACCACGAATATCTCTTAAACTTACAACGTTTAGGAGCTATTCCAACATCGCCACATGCGCACTGAAGAAATGGCGCAGGAGTGATGTCGCACGACTCCGGCCAGTCACAGAGCCGGAGTCCTCGGTCCCGGAAGGAAGAGGGGTGAAGAGCGACAATTCCAGACAAGACAGCAGTGACATCGCAGGCTTAGTTTTCGGGTAAGTGACACATAATGGGTAAAGCATAATGGGCGATGCATTGTAGCCCATTATGCTTTACCTTTGCAGGGAAATAAAGAGAAAGTCAACCCATCAGGGTTTATTTCCGCTTTAAAGCGGAGCTCCAGCACCGCCCACCTTTTCAGGGGTCCTGCAATGTGGGCCGCTGCCATTCGTTGTAAGAGAAACCGGCAGTAAAGCCTTGCGTCCAATGAGCTACTTGAATGCTCCTGTGGGATGGGGAGGGGGGCCAAACTTCCTGCAGCGAGGTCTGATGGAAGTGGAGGTGGGTACCTGTCAAAAAAAGTTACCCGCTCCCCCTCTCCCTGAAATGTGGCACTGGTGGGGGGACAAAGCAGACAAGTGGAGCTCCACTTTAAAGTGCTTGTAAAGGCTGAAAGTTTTTTTACCTTGATGGATCAAGGTGAAAATTTTTTTTGTGCAGCTCTGTTCACAGCCCCCTCAATACTCACCTGAGCCCCCTCCTTGAACCAGTGATGTACATGAGTCTCGGCTGTCCTGGGGCTCCCTCTCCTCATTGACTGAGACAGCAGTGGGAGCTATTGGCTCCTACTGATGTCAATCACAGCCAGTGAGCCTCATGAAGAGAGAGAGTTGGGGGGGGGGGGGGGGGTGAGGCTAAGGCGCAGCTCTGTGTCATATGGATGCAGAGAGTTGGCTCATGAGCAAGTACACACCAGTTCCCCATAGCAAGCGGCTTGCTATTGGGGGCACTGGTCAAGAGAGAGAAGCCAGGAGCCACCAGTGGGGGACCTGAGAAGAGGAGGATCAGGGCTGATTTGTGCAAAACCACTGCACAGAGAAGGCACTTGCATGTTTTTTTTAAATGTATATATATTTTTTAAAGCCAAACCTTTAAGCTGCATTCACACCTAAGCCTATCTTTTCCAGGCGGAAAGTTGCGTGTTTTTTCTGCAATTTTGTACAAGTCAAAAGGTCACCAATATAAAAAGCAGAAAAACGCCTATAAACTGCCCAAAAAGAAGCACATGTACTTTTTTGAGCTTCAGGTGTTTTGCTTCAGGCGACAGAACGCTCAGATTAGAGGTTGACCGATATGGGTTTTTCTCTGGCCGATGCCGATATTTAGAAATCATGGCGGCCGATAGCCGAAATATGATGCCGTTTTTTTTTTTCTTTCTTTTTTTTTTTTTTTTTGGGCCGATATGTAAGGCCGATTTTATTTTTTTTCCTTTTTTATTATTATTATTTTTTTTAATCCCCCTTGATCTAACACACCTTTCCCACTGGGGCGTTTTTCAGGCGCTTTTGGGCTAAAAATAGCGCCTGTAAAGTGCCTGCAAAATGGCTCCCCTGCAGTCTGTGTGAAAGACAGAGTGCTTTCACACTGAGGCGATGCGCTGGCAGGATCTTAAAAAAAAAAGTCCTGCAAGCAGCACGTTTGGAGTGGTGTACACCGCGCCTCCACCACTCCTGCCCATTGATATGAATGGGCACCACTGCCGAAGCGCATGCAATGCGCTTTGGCAGCAGTGCTTCATGGGTGCATTTAACCTCTTCCTTGGCCGCTAGCTGGGTTATATGTGCCCCACTAGCAGCCAAATAGCACCGCTAAAATTATGGTAAAGAGCCGCTAAAACTTGCGTTTTACCATCAACGCCTGCCCGCTCCAGTGTGAAAGCAGTCTTCATAAGTGATACAGAAAATTTCTTACATTTAAACATTTATTAAACAAAACAAACCTCCAATCAGTTTACTTGTATGTATGATTTAGATAAAAAAAAAAAAAATGGGCTAACTTTACTGTTTTTATTTTATTTTTATTTTTTAAATAGTGTATTTTTTTCCCAAAAAAATGCATTTAAAAGACCTCTGTGCAAATGCCGTGTGACATAAAATATTGCAACAACCGCTATTTTATTCCCTAGGATCTCTGCTAAAAAAATATATTTAATTTTTGGGGGGGGTCTAAGTGATTTTCTGGCAGAAAATACAGGATTTTTACTTGTAAGCAACAAGTGTCAGAAAATATTTAGTCTTTAAATGGTTAAACTGAGAACTTCTACACACAGAGATGACTTCATTCATTCAAGTGTAAACATTGTATAATTTTGTTCTTTTCTTGGCAGCCTGCCCAGAGAGGAGGAAGACGTTTCTATGGCAACTTACACTGACTTCTATTACAGAAGTAATTTCAAAGTCCCGCTGTAGTTCTAAATCGGCTTTTTATCAGCACAATCGGCCGATGCCGATTATTTAAAAAACGGCAAATATCGGCCGGCCGATATATCGGTCGACCTCTAGCTCAGATGTGAACAGGGGCCATTTAAATGAATGGGACTTTGCTTGTTGGAAGTTTTTGAACTTGTGAGAGGAGCGTTTTACGAGCTGTTCAGGTGTGAATGCAGCCTTAATACCACTACGTTATGGCTGATAGCTGCCATGTTAATCTACCTAAATCCAGGGAGCTCATGCCTTCATATAGTGAGCTGACAACACTTCTTTCACTGTACAGTACTGAATTCCCAAACTGTGTTTCTCCCCTTCTGGACCACAGAGCCCCTCCTTATATGTTCTAGGAAATGAGAAGAGGGGGAGGTGTTTTCCAGCAGGTAAAACCAGGGCTGACCACACTGCTGGGAACTACAGTGCAGCGGAGCCAGTGTTATCAGCTTACTACTGACAGGAGCTCACTAGATTTCTGCCCGAGCAGCAGGACTTTATCTGTATTTGCAGCATTTTAAAGAGCATGATAAATTGAGCATGTATTGCACAAATATATGGAGCATGTTTAATACACATACGCAATAGCGAAAGGTCTGTTTTTTGGTTCTTATGTCTTGTAACCAAAAAAGCTGATCTTGTGAAAAAAGTTGATCTAATGTTTACAGTTAAAGTGGAACTAAACCAATCAATTTTAACTGTTTAAAAAAAAACAGTTACATTCCTGGCATTCTGGGAATGTAAGCTATTGCATGCTCTCAACTAAACTGTCAAACAGCAAAATATAAATAGCTGGAATCATAACTGATCACTTGTGCAGTACCTTGGCAGTTGCTGATCAAACAAAAGTTAAGATGACCGGTTCCTTTGCTGATAAGGATAGGAGGGTTTAGTTCCGCTTTAAGAAATCTGTACTGCATAGATGCTGTGATTAATGATAATCTTTTAGAAGTCCATATTTAAACTTCACTGGAAAAGGCTAGTCTGTTTAGATTCCAGCAGGGTTGTATCTATCAAACCCCCAAATTGGATCAATTGGATGGAAGCGTGCTTTGGCCAGGCCACTAGTAGTGCATTTATCTTCGCAATGTCAGATCTGCAAATATTTTGATATGTGAAATCATTGGAGATCAAAGCGCGACTGTACTTGCCACCACTTAAGTGAAGCAGCCCTTCACTGGCTGCTGACATATTCGACCATTTTCCTCCTGGCCTTCAGTGTTTGACCATTTTTATTGGCCAGACCAGGATGATGTCACTCCCGTGAGTGTGCGGGAGTTCATTCATCTCAGCAGATGCTGAAATTGTACAATGAGCTACGTGTTATGGTACACTGATCTGTGTGTTGTATAGCAAAGGTATCCCCTTATCTGTGTTAAATTTATTATATAATTTTATTATTTTTATTTTATTTTTTTCAGAGTGAGGATTCTGACATCTGGGATGATACTGCTTTGATAAAAGCCTATGACAAAGCAGTCTCTTCATTTAAGGTTTGTACTGTTCTCTGATTGCTGGTACACAGCTTACATCCTTCTAAAGTGGGCCATACACTTTACAGTCTCATTTAGGGCTCTGTCCAATCTCCTTTAGCGCTCCTAATAGTAATGTATAGGTGTCAGGACAAATCTTATAATTGGAGGAGAGCAGGCTGCGTTTCCAGCACAGCTAGAGAACTGACCACTCTATGCTCTCATGCCTAGTGCAATCAATTATTTTTAAATCAGACAGCAGATGGACTAGTAGGAACACTAGGGATTTCACACAGAGGAAGCAATACAGAGAGAACTGGAAACTTTTTTTCATAAAAGTACTCGAAAAGGATCATGAAATGCTGAGTTTACATATTCTTTAATTCAATGGTAAGCACAGAGTAACTCTTTTATTCTCCTCTGACAAGGCTTTACACTAACTTTCTACACACCTACAAAATGGTGCATTTAATATGGATTGTATAACATTTCTAGCCCCCCCCCAGTATTAAATTCATCATCCTAATAACAGGTCCCCTATCCCAATATTGTGAAACAAGGAGGAGGCATTCAACCTCTGAACCCTCAGAGAAAGCAGCTAGCTCCCATAACCCCGGTACCATTTATTTATTTATTTATTTATTTTTGCTTCTGTGGCCGATTCTGCTAAAAGTGAACCCGGCAGCAGATTCACTACCGGAGCCGTTGGTAAACCTGGAAACGATCCGTTTGCTAGATGGGCATGAAGTCGAGTTAGGGCAAAATGGCCCCTACTTGGCTCTATGTCCTTGGAGAACTGGAGCGACCTCCGACGTCACTTTTGGTTCTCGTGTTTTTGATTTTAAAGTTAAATGATAGATCTGAGGTCTTTTTGATAATAGGAATTATTAGTTAATAGGAATAAAAGTGATCAAAAAAATAAAGGAACAGTGTAAAAATAAAGAAAAAATAATAATTTAAAGCTCCCTATTCCTTCGTGCTCGCGTGCAGAAGTGAACACATACGTAAGTCGCGCCCGCATATGTAAATGGTGTTTAAACCACACATGTGAGGAATCGCCATGATTGTTAGAGCAAGAGCAATAATTCTAGTTCTAGACCTTCTCTGTAAACGGGTAAGTTGTAAAAAAAATAAATAAAAAAAAATAAAATAATTTAAAGCATCCCCTATGGAGATTTTTAAGTACCGTAGTTTGTCACCATTCCACGAGCGTGCACAATTTTAAAGCATGACCTGTTTGGTATCTTTTCGGAGTAACATCTTTCACATAATACAAAAAAACTGAGCTAACTTTAGTGTTGTGTGTGTGTGTGTGTGTGTTTTTGTTTTTTTGTTTTTTTTTTACGTTTGAAAGACCACTGCACAAATGCAGGTGTGACATAAAATATTGCAACAATCACCATTTTATTCCCTAGGGTCTATGCTAAAAATATATATAATGTTTGGGGGTTTAAGTTAATATTTTAGCAAAAAATACTAAGTTGTAAACAGTTTTAGTAAAGGCCTGGTCAGCAAGTGGTTATAGAGCAAAGAAGAGTTCCACCTTTTGCCCTCCCATGTTATATTTTTTATTTTCCTGCTTAAAATTGTTTATATGAATTAGTTTAGTACTGAATGGAAATTTTTAAAAAGCCTTTAATTTAGTATAATGTACAGGGGGTCCCCGACTTACGAACACCAGACTTATGAACCCCTCCTACTTACGAACAGGGTGCTGCGGGGACCCTCTGCTGTTCTGCGGGGACCATCTGCCGTTCTGCGCATGCGTGGCCAGGCGGAGCTTTGAAAAATGTCGGAAATGTCTGTAATTGGCCGCGCATTCGATGGAACATCGGTAATGTCTGTAATTTTCATTCTGCGCATGCACGGCTGATTTACAAACATTTGCGGATTACAAACGGTAGGAAAGTCCCTAAATGGGTTCGTAACCCGGGGACCCCCTGTATTCTTGTTATAAATGGTGAAGACTTCTGCCTTGAAAACCAATTGTCAGATTTTTGTCCAAGTGTAACATGATGAGGCATGGATCTGAGACAAAGTTCTACTTTTAGAAAGCTCTGAAGAACGGAGACTGTAATGTGGGACCTCCATCACCAGAGAAGAATCCCAATCCAAAAAGAAAAAATAACAAGAAGAATAAAGGCAGGAAGAAGAACAATGCACTTCCCTTGAAAAAGGTACTGCAAAGATATTTTATTCTCCTTATATTGGAGCCATTTATTCCAAAATGCATACCGTTGTTTCAGAATATTTGACAATCATTACAATGTACAGAAACCGTGGTTTTCATGGAGTAGGGCTTGGGACCCAACGATACATATGGGTTGTAGTGAGAGGGAACTAAAGCAATAAAAAAGCCATCCAAATGATTCCTTGTTTAGCACAGTAGTTATTACTAAGTGTGGGTCTTCTACTGGACAGCATTTGTCCATTATCTATGTATGTGTATGACTGTCGTATCCAATAAAAAAATCTAATTTCTTTATAAATTTAGGTAAATATGTATTCTGCTACATATTTTTGGTAAAAACCAATCCCAATAATTGTTTGCGCAAAAGTTATAGCAGCTACAAACTGGGATATTTTTATTTTTACTTGTAATGGCGATCAGCGACTTATGACGGGACTACGGCGGAGATTCTGACACTTTTTGGGGACCAGTGAAACTAATAGGGCTGCAACGAATGTTTATTTTCATAATTGATTAGTTGGCCAATTTTATTGTTTTGATTAATCGGATAATCTCTATAAAAAAAAAAAGTGTGCTTGTATAATTTAGTTTAATACGGTATGTAAAGTTAAAAAGGCAATTTTTGAATATCTATATGCAGTGGTAAATATAAATAACCAACTACAGTGCCTTGCAAAAGTATTCATCCCCTTGGCATTTTTTGTGTGTTGCCTTACAACCTGGAATTAATGTGGATTGTTTGAGGATTGGCATCATTTCATTTACCAAACATGCTCACAACTTTGAAGATGATGCATTAATTATTTTTATTTTTTTATTGTGATGCAAACAAATAGGACAAAATAACAGAAAAAGTCAATGTGCATAACTATTCACCCCCCTAAAGTCAATACTAGAGGTCGACCGATATGGGTTTTTCTCTGGCCGATGCCGATATTTAGAAATCATGGCGGCCGATAGCCGATATATGATGCCGATTTGTTTGGGCCGATATGTTAGGCCGATTTTTATTTTATTTATTTTTTTCCTTTTTTATTTATTATTTTTTTTTTTTTTTAATCCCCCTTGATCTAACACACCTTTCCCATTGGGGCATTTTTCAGGCGCGTTTGGGCTAAAAATAGCGCCTGTAAAGTGCCTGCAAAATGGCTCCCCTGCAGTCTGTGTGAAAGACAGCTTTCACACTGAGGCCATGCGCTGGCAGGATCTTAAAAAAAAAAAGTCCTGCAAGCAGCACATTTGGAGTGGTGTATACCGCTCCTCCACCACTCCTGCCCATTGATATGAATGAGCACCACTGCCGAAGCGCATGCAATGCGATTTGGCAGCAGTGCTTCATGGGCGCATTTAACCTCTTCCTTGGCCGCTAGCTGGGTTATATGTGCCCCACTAGCAGCCAAATAGCACCGCTAAAACTTGCGTTTTACCATCAACGCTCCAGTGTGAAAGCAGCCTTCATAAGTGATACAGAAAATTTCTTACAATTAAACATTTATTAAACAAAACAAACCTCCAATCAGTTTACTTGTATGTATGATTTAGATTAAAAAAAAAAAAAAAAAAAAAAACCTATGTATTAAATAAAAACAGGTAGTCAAAACTTTTGGACGAAAAAAAAAAATGGGCTAACTTTACTGTTTTATTTTTAAATAGTGTATTTTTTTTCCCAAAAAAATGCATTTGAAAGACCTCTGTGCAAATGCCGTGTGACATAAAATATTGCAACAACCGCTATTTTATTCCCTAGGATCTCTGCTAAAAAAATATATATAATTTTTGGGGGGTCCAAGTGATTTTCTGGCAGAAAATACAGGATTTTTACTTGTAAGCAACAAGTGTCAGAAAAGATTTAGTCTTTAAATGGTTAAACTGAGAACTTCTACACACAGAGATGACTTCATTCATTCAAGTGTAAACATTGTATCATTTAGTTCTTTTCTTGGCAGTCTGCCCAGAGAGGAGGAAAGTGTTGCTATGAGACTCAGGCAACTCACACTGACTTCTATACAGAAGTCATTTCAAAGTCCCCCTGTAGTTCTAAATCGGCTTTTTATCAGCACAATCGGCCGATGCCGATTATTTAAAAAATGGCAAATATCGGCCGATATATCGGCCGGCCGATATATCGGTCGACCTCTAGTCAATACTTTGTAGAGCCACCTTTTACGGCTATCACAGCTCCAAGTCACTTTGGATAAGTCTCTATGAGCTTGCCACGTCTTACCACTGGGATTTTTGCCCATTCGTCCATGGAAAACTGCTCCAGCTCCTTCAAGTTGGATGGTTTGCGCTTCTGAACAGCAGTCTTTAAGTCTGACCACAGATTTTCTATTGGATTGAGGTCTTGGCTTTGACTGGGCCATTCCAACACGTTTTACACGTTTCCCCTTAAATCACTCAAGTGTTGCTTTAGCAGTGTGTTTGGGGTCATTGTCCTGCTGGAAGGTGAACCTCCGTCCTAGCCACAAATCACACACAGAGTGGTACAGGTTTTGCTCAAGAATATTTCCTAAAAGGTCTAGGAGCCCACCGTGAAGGGTGAAGATTGGGTCTTTATCTCTGATAAACCCTGCTGCGAGGAAAAGGTAAGGGAGATTTTCTCGAGAATTTCTCCTTTTTTTATGTATAATGCTGTCATGCCTATGTGTCACCACTGGGGGCTGTATTGAGCACTCACCCACCTGATGCTGGAAACAGCACAGAAGCCATTAATTTTCTCCTCTCCTCCAGCCACAACAGATCCTCCGGTAAGATGGGGGGGTCTGGTTCTCCTCCTGCGCCCCCAATATTGATCTTTCCCCCTTCGGGGGATTGATATAAAAACATTTCCTTTTCTGTAAGAGACCCCGGCCACACATGGAGGAAGTGTAAGCTCTGTGTATGTGTAGCTGCTGCTGGTTGTGGAGGGACAGCAGGAGGATGGCTTATTCAGGTTAGTGACACAGGCATATCCCTTTTGACACATTATACTTTACCAGGCTAGGATTAATAGCGGCTGATGGTGCTTGACTATAGCCTAGCAATGTACATTCTTTGAGTGCCTCTGCTTTATGCTTCAGGCTATAAGTGGTAATGGGACCAGGAACTCCTCTAAGGGTTCTAAAGGGGTCAATGATTTTAATATAAACTAAATCCATTTCCAAAGAATGTCATCCTCCTCTGAGAGGAAACTGTTGCATAAATGCTTCAGTCCCTGTATATATCTTAGAAGAGGTTTTTCTTATACCATTTGTAATTTGGAAAGAAGATCAATGCTATTATGTGTCTCCATAGTGGAGCTAAACATAGCGGATTCCCATCTAGTACCTCAGGACCCTCTTATTGAGGTCCAGAAGGCTGGGGATCAAGTAGATCTTCCCAAATATTTGGAAGATACATATTTGTCCCCTTCTGATGAACTTAATATGGAAGGAGTAGCATCACAAGACAGGTTGCTTATGTACTCCATTACTCAGAGCGCAGGCTTTTGAGGAACCTTCCACTAATTGGGTTAATTAAAACCTCCCCCATTTGGGGATGTTTTTCCCTATTCCTGGTGCTCGCTTCGGCAGCACATATATACTAGAAAAGATTATGTATTCTGAATAGGGAACATCCGGATAAATCTTATCCTCCCAAGAAATTCTCCACACTTTATCCTACAGAAGAGGATTTCTGTGAAAGAAAATGGGGGAGTTCCAGCAATTGATGCTGCAATCGCCATGATGAGCAAGAATCTCACATGTCCGGTGGATAATGCACTGATGTTAAAGGATCCGACAGATAAAAAGTTGGAAATTCTTTCTAAAGACAATATGTTTTTAGCAAGTTCAGTAGCACAGTCAGTCCTTGCTGCAATTGGTGTATCTCAGTCCATTAAGGAACAGTTTGTTTTTTTAAATTCAGCCTGATCAACAGGCCCAGCAATGGGCTGGTATATCAGACGCACTATGTTTCACAGTAGATGCTATGAAAGACTATCATTTAAGCCTCGTGGCTTATGCTTGGACTAGTGCATTCTCTCAGAGTTCTGTGGCTGAAAAAATTGGTCAGCCGAAGCACTGTGTAAAAAGCACTTAGCCAGTTTCCCTTCCCTTTCATGATTGGCTATTTAGAGACAATCTGAATAAGTACGTCCAAAGGACTTCTAATGGGAAAAGCTTTTACCAGTAAAGAAGTTCAAATATTCTCCTTTTTAATCCTGCTGCCTCTCCTGTGCCAGGGGGGGCATCAGCCTCTAGGCAGTCCTGACGGGGGAAGTCCCCTAGAGCAGCACCAGAGTCAGAAGAGATCTTGGGGCAGAAAGCCCATAAAGCTGAATGCTAAAACCACCTCATGAAGGGGCGCCCCCCCCCCCTCCCATTTGGGTGGGGGGAAGGCTCCTGCAATTCAGATGGGTGGCTTCTGCAGTTTCAAGAGTTTGTCTCCTCGTTTTTTTTCTAAGGGAAAATGTTCCTAAGGATCCAGAGAAAAGAAGTCTTTCTGGCTCTGGATCATCTATTATCCCAGTTGGTAATATCAGAGGTTCCCTTAGTGGAACAGGGCACCGGTTTTGAGTCAAACCTTTTACAGGTCCAGAACCAAACGAAGAGGTAAGACCCATTCTAGATCTCAAAGATCTGAATTGGCACTTGCACATCCAATCCTTTTGCATGGAGTCAATCCGATCGGTTGTGTCCATCCTGCAAGGAGGGGAGTTTTATTTTTTATTTTTTTTTAGCTTCAATCGATATCAAAGATGCATATCTTCACATGCCAATATTTTCTGCTCACCAGAAATTTCTGCACTTTGAGATATTAAATCCTAATTTTCAGTTGTGACCCTGCCATTCGGTTTAGCCACAGCACCACAGGTGTTCTGAAAAATTCTGGCACCTCCTTTAGCCAGATTAAGGGCTCAAGGCATAACAGTCCTAGCCTGTTTAGACGATCTGCCTTTTTAATAGATCATTCAGTCTCAAGTCTAAACCAGTCTGATTACAGCTGTAACTACCTGGAATCTCAGGGTTGGATATTCAACCTAGAAAAATCCTCCTTAGAATCAAGGAGATTACAGTACTTGGGGCTGATTATAGATGCCGTACAGAAGGTATTCTTACCCCAGACAAGAATCAATTCCATTGTAGGACTAATTCAACTTATCAGGACAAGGAAAAATCCTTCCATTCGACTGTGCATGAGATTGTTGGGGTAAATGGTGGCCTCCTTCGAGGCCGACTCTCGCGCAGTTTTTCACTCAAGACTGCTTCAAAACACCATCCTGTCGGTCTCGAATAAAAAGATTCAGGCCTTGATTTTTCTCCCAATACGCTTGGCTCCCGACTTAAGTCAGAGCCTAAATTGGTGGTTAAGGGAAAATCTTTTCTACCTGTATACTGGGAAGTATTAACAGATACCAGCCTTCTGGGGAGCAGCCCTGGAAGAGGATTCTGTCCAGGGGAAATGGGCCAGGTTTGAGGACCTTGCCCATCAACATTTTGGAAGATTCGGGCAGTATGTCTGGCCCTAGAACCTTGGAAGGTCAGACTACGGAACTGTCCTGACAGGATTCAGTACGACAAGGCCACGACGGTGGCTTACATCAATCACCAGGGGGGGCACGAGAAGTCGTGTAGCCCAAAAAAGAGGTGAATAATGTCCTAATTTGGGCTGAACACAACATTCCTTGCCTATAGGCAATTTTCATTTCAGGAATAGAGAATTGTCAGGCGGGCTACTTGAGTTGCCAACGATTATTCTGGGAAAATGGTCTCTTCACCCAACATCTTCCTTATATTAAACACATTTATTCACCAGTTCAGGCTGATATTTTTCTACGTGTTTTTGGTAAAATAAAATATTGCAGTTAATTGGTTTGCGCAAAAGTTATCGCAAGGAATAGATTTTGGGACTTTTTATTTATACTAGCAATGGCGGCAATGTGTGTGTGTGTGTGTGTGTGTGTGTGTGTGTGTGGTGGTGTGTGGTATTTTTTTGGGACTGCAAAATTATGGCTGACAAATCCTGACCCCAAATGACAATTTTTGGAACCATTGACGTTACATTGATCAGTGCATTTTTATATCGCTGATCAATGTATAAATGACATTGGCAGGGAAGGGGGATAACACTAGGGGGCGATCAAGGGGTTAAGTAGTTTCCCTAGGTGTGTTTCTTAATGTTGGGGGAGGGGTGGAGGAGAGCAAGAGAGATGGGCTGCCAGGGACATGAAAGAGATCACTTTTCTTTATCACTGGTAACAGAAGATTTGACGTCCCCTGTCAGAACGGGAATCCGCTTGTTTGAATGGGCAGATCCCCGTTCTGCCTCTGTACTAGGTGATCGTGGGTCGCCGGATATATATACATATCTTCTGCCTTTAGAACCACTCACTACATGTCCCATGAGGCATTGCTCCTTTCACATTCACAAGTTCTCATGGTGCTTTGTAGGGACACAAATTCCATCCCTTCTCTCCTGTCAGTTGTTCTGGTTCTCTGCCTAATGATTGTCGGGTGTTGGAGGGCTCCATGCACCCGCCGATTGGGCCTCGCTGAGTGAGTATATATTCTCTGATCCGGCGCACAGGTTCCCCCCTGTAGCAGTAAAACTGATTATTATTTTTTATTTATTTTTTTATAGTTAACCGGTTCCCGACCAGCGCACGCCGATGTACGTCGGCAGAATGGCACGGGCAGGCATATTGGCGTTAGGTACGTCCAATCTTTAATGCCAGCCTGCCATCGCGAGCCCGGTCGCGGGTCCTGCGGACTCGATCGCCGCGGGCATACCCACGATTGTCTCACGTGGCGGCTGAACGAGGAAATGCCGTTGTAAACAGCATTTCCCCGTTCTACCTACCAACTAGTGACGCTGATCTCTGCTCCATGTGATTGGAGCAGAGATCAGTGTTCGCTAAATTAAAGCCCAGCCCCCAACAGTTAGTAACGCACCCCTAGTAACACTTAACCCCTACACTGCCACCCACTGGTTAACCCCTTCACTGCCAGTGTCATTTACACAGGAATCACTGCATTTATATAGCAGTGATTGCTGTATAAATGACAATGGTCCCAAAAATGTCCGATGTGTCCGCCAAAATGTCAGTCACAATAAAAATCGCTGATCGCCACCATTACTAGTAAAAAAAAAAAAGTTAATGCCATAAAACTATCCCCTATTTTGTAAACGCTATAACTTTGGCACAAACCAATCAATCGCTTATTGTGATTATTTTTTTTTTCTCTCTCTCTCTTCAAAAAATATGTAGAATACGTATCGGCCTAAACTGAGGGGGGAGAAAAAACTTCTACTAATATATATATATATATATATATATATATATAATATAATAAAAAAAATTTGGTGGGATTTTTTTTCAAAATTGTCGCTCTATTTTTGTTTATAGCGCAAAAAAATAAATAAAAAAAACGCAGGGGTGATCAAATACCACCAAAAGAAAGCTCTATTTATGGGAGAAAATGGACGTCAATTTTGTTTGGGAGCCACGTCGCACGACTGCGCAATTGTCAGTTAAAGCGACGCAGTGCCGAATCGCAAAAAGTGATCTGGTCTTTGACCAGCAAAATGGTCCGGGGCTGAAGTGGTTAAAGTATTTACTTGTCTGATTCCATATAATATTCCAAGAAGAGGATTATTACCCTTGTTTTTGTGATGTGATGGAATGGGACGTAAAGGGTGTGGTTTTTGTTTTGTTTTTCTTTTCCCTTTTGTGCCGTCTTAATGAATTGAGCAAGGGCTTTCTGATTTGCGTTTATTCCCTTATAACCTGTATGGTTGTACTGTCTCATTAATGCAGTAATTTATTTTAAATTGCAAATGTGTATTGCTTCCTTATGGGCTCAGTTCTTTGTATATCCTTTTATTTTTTTATTTTTTATTTTTTTTTAAGTGGAGAGTTGGAGACTCGTGCAATGCCATTTGGTCAGAAGATGGCAATCTTTACCCAGCTACTATCTCTTCTATTGATGCAAAAAGGGGAACGTGTATTGTTGTGTATACCGGATATGGCAACAATGAGGAGCAAAATTTGTCAGACTTGCGCTTCCCTGACAGTTCAGAAGCAGATAGTGATCAAAAAGATCAAGTACAGGTAAGGGCTGCATGTTTCACTGTGTTCTTTTCTTTTTGGGCAGGTTAAAAATGAAGCAGGATTAAAGCATGATGCAAGCATTTCTGGCTGTAAATATTACACTAGGCAAGATGTGACTGCAAAGTGGCCTCAGCACAGTCTTAAAGTGGTCTTAAAGGCAGAAGGTTTTTTTTACCTTTTTACATTCTAAGCATTAGGATTGCTGAATTAAGTTGGGCTCTGGTAAGTATTGAGGGGCTAGGGGTGTGCTGCTGCACGCAAGGTTGTGCTGTTTTTTTTTTTTTTTTTTTTTTCCCTCTTAATGCATTCTCTGTATTGAGGTAAAAAACCCTACAACAGAATGGCAAGTATAGGGCTTGTAGTTCCACAATGAAAAGCAAGCATAGTGTGCTGGGATTTTTTTAGTTTTACAAGAGAAGGAAACTAAATGTAGTTTGCTGAAAATTGCAGTTCGAGGAATGTAAACAATGAATATAGTTTGGTTGAGGCACAATGTGTATCAGTGTGTCAGCTAGAGCATGCTGTCTACATAGGCAGGTCATATGACATACCTCACACTCGCTCTTAATCAATTCTGTTATGCAACAATTGCTGCTGTGAAACAAAAGGGCAGTGACCACCCTTCTTTAGACATTGAAATCCTTAAGACTCTGTCACTGCCTCCTGCTGTTTTTAATAATAGAAAACCTCACCGTTGAGATGGTGACCTCAATGTCCTCCTCTTCCGAAGTATATTCATGTATTCAAGCTCACTCCATACAGCTTAAGGCCAGGCCATCAATGGGTGCTATGGTGAATGATAGATGGTGGCATAAAACCCAGACACTCCTTCCACAAGTCTCATTTTAACCGGCATGTCACAGCTCAATATAAAAGATTTTGGCTTAAGTGTCTAAAAATAAAAAAAAAATTTGTGACTTTTCAAACCTGACATAACCAAGGGGTATTTTATATTTTGATAAGACCCGTTTGTTCTTAAACCTGGTCTAGTTAAATTGCAGAGTTAATCCACATTGTTGGCTATTCCTGCTGCAATTGACAGCACTTTCATGCTCTGCTGAAAAATAAATAACTTGTATTTACGTATTTTAAAGTATTGCCAACCAATCTTGCATCATCCAAAGCTGTTGAGTAGAATCAAGTATTAGTTGTAGTTGTTGATGTAGTAAATGTTTTAGTGACACTTGCATACTTTGCTAATGTTTGTTATGTTCAGGATGTGAATGGCGAGGAGCACTCAACAGATGACAGTGACAGGTCGTCCAGAGACTCTGAAAGCAGAGATCACCGTACTGCAGCTACAGCAAAGAATACCCATTTCCCACCAGCCCCGCCTCCCTTCATGCCAGGTTTTGGACGGGTAAGAGTGCAGACTACATTTACAGGTGGTGAGCTGTAATTTTCAAACGTGACACAGTTATGCATTTTTCTGGACAGTTGGACGGGTTTTGTTGTTTAAATGGCAGGCTCTATTAATGTTTTTTTTTTTTTTTTATGGGGAATTGGCGCTGTAATTTAGACACAGCAGGGTGTACACAGCAAAACATTTTCTTGCACAGATACATTACCATGCATTTATTTTTAATGTACACATCACTCTGTAGAGATGTCTAACTTCTTGGGAGAGGTAGAACAGTGCATTGTCCTCTGAGGTGCAACTTAATCCTTGCCTGAGAATGTAAATATACAAAAAAGTGGCCTGATTTTCCCCCCCCCCCTTCCCCCCTCCTTTCTTCTTTTTTTTTTACACTTTCTTGCTTGCATAGTAATCCATTCACATTGCGAAGTACACAGAACTACCCAGTTGCATCAGCCATCACACGGGTCTCACTTGGATATGTAATATACCGAATTAAATGGTAGCTTGATTTGTATTTGTGCAGCAGCAGTGATGATCATTTATGTATTTACAGCCTGGTGAGAACTCTAGTCAAGCACCTCCATTCTTTCCTGGCTGGCCTCCATCATTTTCTCCAGGTCCACCTGTAAGTCATTGTCTTCTCACAGTATAGGCATCATGTATAAGGTAACAAAAGGCACAGTTCTAGAGTGTGCCTTCATGACAGATTGTTTTTAAGAAGTATTCTCAGCATTTTCTAACATGATGATATCCCTCGCAGATGGAGCTATGTAAAAGTACCAATAACCCTGATTTTTAACATAAATTTGGTTTAAATACTTCTTACAAAAAAAAATAATAAAAAAAAATAAAAGTACCGTATATACTCGAGTATAAGCCGAGATTTTCAGCCTCTTTTTTGAGGCTGAAAGTGCCCCCCTCGGCTTATACTCGAGTCATCGCTGTCTGCCCGCTCGATCAGCGTGTCGAGCAGACAGACAGCGGCCATTCTATGATTCAAAAGCCGCGCCTCCGGCTCCGCCTTCGCCTGTGATAGGCGGAACACTGAATTTCCCAGCAGCCTGTGTTCCGCCTATCACGGGCATCGTCTCATCCTCGTACTACGGACGAGGATGATACGACGTCCGTGATAGGCGGAACACAGGCTGCTGGGAAATTCAGTGTTCCGCCTATCACAGGCGAAGGAGGAGGCGCGGCTTTTGAATTTTACAATGGCCGCCGACGAAGAGGGCACGGGACGGAGGCACGGCACGGCACGGGACGGGACGGGACGAAGGCAAGGCACGACACGGGACGGAGGCTCGGGACGGAGGCTCGGGACACAGGTAGGCTGGACACACACACACACACACACACACACACACACACACACACACACACACACACACACACACACACCTGTACTGCCCACTAAACATGATGGGATTTTTGTCGTGGCTATGACGCAAAGTGGCTGCTGGATGGTCTTCTCTGTGTGGGTGGCCAGCGGGAATAAATCTGCGACTCAACTATTCCCTTTTCCCTGCCAAAGTGAATGGGTCCTCAGCCCTGGTTCACACTATATTGCCATGCAGCTAACACTGCAAACCCTATTCATTTCCGCACTGCGTTTTGCGATCTGCTGCGGGTGTAGGTGCAGGTAGGCTGGACACACACACACACACACACACACACACACACACACACACACACACACACACACACGGATGGAGACACACACACACGGATGGATGGAGACACACACACACAGGGATGGATGGATACACACACACACAGGGATGGATGGATACACACACACACAGGGATGGATGGATGGATGGAGACACACACACACAGGGATGGATGGATGGAGACACACACACACACACAGGGATGGATGGATGGATGGATGGAGACACACACACACACAGGGATGGATGGATGGATGGACACACACACACACAGGGATGGATGGACGGACACACAGGGATGGACGGACACACAGGGATGGACGGACACACAGGGATGGACGGACACATACACAGGGATGGACAGGCATGTCTCACCCTCGGCTTATACACGAGTCAATAAGTTTGCCAGTTTTTTTGGGGGTAAATTGGGGGCCTCTGCTTATATTCGGGTCGGCCTATACTCGAGTATATACGGTATATTCTTGCTAAACATGACACTTGGCTTGCCTTAGCTTGCTTTTTTTTTTTCTCCATAATACGTTTTAAATGCTTAGCTTGCTTTTTGAGTTTTTTTTAATTTATTTTTTTATTTTTTTGTTCCTCTTTTATACATTGTATCTATTATGTTTACAATTTTTTTTTTTTGCCTTTTTTTTTTTTTTTTATTTAGTTTCACAACATACAAAATTTATTTATTTTTTCTTGTCCATAACCAAGACAGTATGGAGGCTGGAATTCCATGCGTGAATAGTGTTGACATGCCAGCTACCCAGTTCTGAAATGTTGTGTTCTTGTTTGAACATAGCAAGGCTTTCAAATATAAACAATAGAGAAAAGACTAAACATTTGTCAGATAAATTATCCTGACAAATCCCCCCCAAAAAAGTGAAACTTCCACACATCCACATAGAAGTATTGGTGACTATTACTGCAGTCACTAATGTTTAACACACAGCAATGTAACTCTAATCTCAAACATGGGTTTGTACTAACGCCTTCACTTAATTTGGAAACTTAAGGGAAGTATTTTAAGTGTTTTTAAAGTTAAGCTAACAAAAAAAAGGCTACAGCTTTAGTCACATCACTTTCCAGTGGTTGTATACCCCTTCTTTTTTTTTTTTTTTTTTTATATTTTTACCTACATACTACTTTATTTCACTTCACTGCAGGGATGCCTGTGCTCTTCCTGTTTCTGACCTTCCAGCGCTACACTGGTTAATAGCTTCAGGTCTTCAGACACAACAGCAGTACAGATGTTCAGACTGAGACTTGCATGCTCCATTGAGAAATTCTTTTTTTGAGTACACTGCTTGTAACATATGTGAATGGGGGAGAGTCTGATCAGTCACAATTCTCTCTTCCATTCACAGATCATGTTACAAGAAGTATAATCGATTAAAAACTTTTTGTAATGGAGGAAAGGGGGGACGTGTCTCTTCAGTCTTTACTGCTATTGTGCCTGAAGTCTAGAAGCTGTAACCATTTGCCTTGCTGGAAGTTCAGAGCCAGAAAGAGGACAGAGTATATTTGTAGTAAAGATTTCCCCAGGATTCAGCTGACTGCACAACATGGGACATACTTCAATAAAGTTAAGTGATGGCATTAAATCTGTTGGGATATTTTTTTTTTCTTTAAATACCTCCCAAATGCTTTACTAATGCCTGCTATTCCAACAGACTATTAGAGCTTTCTGTCTGCAGAATTGGCAGGCAAAAATGCAATCTGTTGTTGTTGTTATAAAGTCTCGCTCTTGTGTTTTGCTGTTTAGCTGATACCCCCTCCTCCTCCAATGGGCCCTGATATCACAGAAGATGATGAAGCCCTGGGAAGCATGCTAATTGCCTGGTACATGAGTGGCTATCATACTGGTTATTATCTGGTGAGTGTACATCCTGCTGCTCACACTTGTTGATTATAATTGCCTTACCTTTTAACTTGCCAAACTATTTTAATTTGTTGCTTTATAATAAAACAAATTGTTTACCTAATAGCACTTCTAATGCCTTTAAAAGGGACCTTTTTTTAAGTTAAACAAAAAAAGCTGTTGTAGGGTAGTGAAACACATTATATGCCCTACAAAGTAGTTATCTTATTGCCCTTAAAAGGACTGTGAAAACACCAAAAAAAAAAAAACCTGCTTCTGGTTCGACGGGCACTACTTCAGTACTTCCTGAATATGCCAAAACGTACCTGTCCTTCCTGCTTCCCTATGGGACAATCCAAAGGTATTGAAGCTTGCCTCTAGGAACAGCATGGGATTCATGGTAAAATATAAAAGATGTTATGCTGAGTAAATAGATATCAAAACATGTTGCGCTTGAAAATTTTGTCGGCTCGTGGAATTTTGACAAACTGCGGTACCTAAAAATCCCCATTGGCGACCGGTATGGCATATGGCGGTGATCAGGATGCTGGCTTGGTGTATGGCGTGAACAATAAAGACACTGAGATAGGTGACAGGGGTTGGCTGCATACACTTTATTGTTCTTGCACTGGGGGCATTGATCAGGGACACTGGGGAAAGTTGGCACTGCAGTCTGTGAGTGTACATGCACTGTGACAGGCTGCTGTACACTCACTGGCTGCAGCAATGGTTCTCAGCTTTCACAGCTGATCTGTGAGAACTGATGTTTACTTTCGGTTTCCATTTGATACTATGATTGCTGTGATTGAACACAGTAGTCACATGGTACAACACCATGTGAATACCCGGAGACGGGTAATGTGTTCCGCTGTGTCGGAGGGACACATGGATCACCGGGCTCCCAGGTGCGCGATCTGTGAGTCACGAAGCAGCTACTGATGCTGGCTGACACAGGTAAGTTAACCCACATCGGCGCTGCTTTCCAACATACCTGTACGTCAGTCTGCATCGATCACAAGAGCGCGCACCTGGTGATCTGTGTGTCCCCCGGACAGGTTAAATTGTATTTCCACTTCTGCATGTCATATTTGACAAAACCCCACTATATGTATAAAAAAAAAATATACACACACTATATATCTATATATACTTGCCTCCTCCGTGCAGTTTTGCACAGTGGCCCGATCCTCCTCTTCTGGGGTCCCTCGGCAGCGCTGGTGGCTCCTCTTATCGAGTGCCCCGTCAGAGAAGCGCTCTCCTTGGGGACACCCGTCTGGGCTCGCTGCCAAGTCCTGCTGCGTCTATTGACAGAGCAGGACTCGGGCCCCATCCCCTGCGTCATTAGATTTAATTTAGAGCAGCGCAGCTATAAATCTATCCAATCAGGACACGGGACACTGCCACTGCTATTATAGTATGTGTGGGGTGTTTTTTTTTTTTTATGTGTGTATATATTATAAAAATAAGAGGGTTTAGTAGCTTAGATTATGTAAAGAACTACACCACGTGATTGGTGCTAATTTAATTATGAAAGCTTCCTGTCAATAAGAGATATCCAGGGTCCTTGCATAATTCGCAAGTCTATATTACTAATTCCATTATTATTTCCAGATAAGACTTTGCTTAGGTTCATAAGTTTTATAAAGTGGTGTGTGTGTTTTTTTGGTAGGAGACTGTATTTTGAACACAAACTCTACCAAAAACACACTATAAAAATGCATATACATGCATTCCCATTAAAGTCTATGCTGCACAAAAAAGCCCTGCAACTTTAAAAAAAAAAATCACACTGCTCCATGTTGCATTGATGTGAAAGGGCACCAAAGAGAATGGGATTTCCATTCCTGCTGGCCAATAAGGGCAAAACCCCAGCACCCAAGAGAAGCCTGGGTGGAAAGATGCCAGGGATGCAACAGTTGCATTTCTGTAATGGTGAGTATACTGCAAACTTTACTTCTGCTTTAAGGGTCCATTTTCAGTCCTAGCTCCCACTGCAGTCTATGTAGTAGCTGACTTGGACTACAGAGAACATTGTTCCTTTTGATCTAGCTATGTGTTTTATCATCCTATGTTCTACACAACTGGCATTTGCTGAAGAGGTCTGTGGTTTCTGGCGGCTTTCATTATATTGTCAACAAGCATGACTGAGCAGATTTTTATTTTGATTCCATTTTCATATTTTGTAGGGTTTAAAGCAAAGTCGAATGGAAGCTTCATTTGGAAAATATCCACAACCAAAATAGGAAATCTAAACATCATTAGCATGTGAGTGTACAGTGTTTAAATCTGCTTCATAGTCCTTCTATACTCTGCTCTGAAGTCCATTATACAAAAACGGTTATTTTCAGCAGTGCTTCCTCAGCTAAAAGATGTCTACCTCCCCCAATTTTTCTTTTTAGAAAAGATTATAAACTGATATATGGAATGTCTTTGTCATGGCAGTGTTTTATTTGTTTAACCCCTTTACACCATGTATTAACTTCCTTCCCAAACATTTTCTTGCTATATTATAGCAGCGTAAAGGCACTGAGTTGTTTAACCAGGCTTCCAATTATAGCCTGGGTAAGTGCAGAAGAGGTCAGGTACCATAGTGTTTAGTTGCCTGTCCTCTGATTACCATGTTTGTGAAGAAAGTGATTATCCAAATGCAGGTAAAGTTTATTGTAATACACTTTCCCAATCCTCAGTCATGCTGTGTATTCTGAGGTTGCTTGGCTCCAGGGCTGACTTGCAGCTTCCATCTGCCCTAATCCTGGAAAGAAGATAATGAGCTGATGTGAGTGGTTCCTAATCATGTAATCACCAAAACAGACTAGTCCTATTGATAAGGAAGGATTATTAACCTTTTTTTTACAGTAACGGAAGTCCTAGTTACAGACTAACTGCCAAGTACCATGGAGGTAGGGGTCTGTTTTTTCTAAACCTTTTTGGGGTTGTTTTGAGGTTTATCCATTGCTGGGTCACCACAGTCCTAGTATAGTATCAGAGAATGAGCCATAGAAATAAGGTGAAAGACAAAAAAATTTAATTACTGGGTGGGGGTGGGGAAGCATGCACAAAGGAGGATTTAATATCTACATGATATAGCTTGCCTGCATAACATGGGGCATACTTCCCAGGTAAGTCAGGTCCCTTGGGCCTGGTTCATTCACACCTATGCATTTTTTAGTGCATTTTCAGTTTTGCAGAAACACACTACAGTACATTTAACATGGTTTCCTATGGGTCATGTTCACATATGTGCATTTTATGGAGAGGCTGGGGACTTATTTTTTATCCACTAATGTCTATGGAACCAAAAATGTGTATTGAAAAATGCAACCTGCATAGGTGTGAACCAGGCCTAAAACTATGGTGATTTGTTATTTTATTTTATTTTTTTTCTTCCCTCTTCTGGTTATACTGTCACCTACTAGGGGGACTGAACAGTGGCAAAAAAATAAACAAACTGTTGGCCAGCCCAGGATATGACTGGTGCAGGCCAGTCAAGTTCCTTCACCCAACACTCATCCATGTCTTTATGAACCTTGCTTTGTGCACTGGTGTGCAGTCATTTTGAAACAGGAAGGGGCCATCCCCAAACTCTTCCCACTAAGTTGGGCGCAAGAAATTGTCTTGGTATGCTGACACCTTAAAGAGCTCCCTTCACTGGAACTAAGGGGCCAAGCCCAACTCCTGAAAAACAGTCCCACACCATAATCACCCTCCACCAAATGATTTGGACCACTACACAAAGCAAGGTCTAAAAAGACACAGATAAGAGAGTTTGGGGTGGAGGAACTTGATTGACCTGCACAGTCCTGACCTCAACCCGATGGAACACCTTTGGGATGAATTGGAGCAGAGACTATGAGCCAGGCCTTCTCATCCAACATCAGTGCTTGACCTCATAAATGCGCTTCTGGAAGAATGGTCAAACATTCCCATAGACACTCTCCTAAACCTTGTGGACGAACTTCCCAGAAGAGTTGAAGCTTTTATAGCTGCAAAGGGTGGGCCAACTCAATAGTGAACCTTACAGACTAAGACTGGGATGCCATTAAAGTTCATGTGCATGTAAAGGGAAGTGTACCAATGATTTTGGTAATCTAGTATATTCCTGCTGCCTGCCTTCAGTGACCTTGGTTACCTCCTGCCATCTGACCTCCATCTTCTGCAAGCTGTCTGTGTTTCAGGAGCACCTGAGGCCTTACCAACATGTGGTCACAACATAACTAATTCTAGACACTGGGATGACAGTCCCGCGGTATTGGGTGCTCTTAACTCTCATTGTACTAACAGCACTGAGATTGCTTGTTGTGTGCCTTCTAAAGGTGCTGAATCTGCAGCCGGAATCATGTTATCCTCTATTAAAATCTGTTTCATCCATAGGGTGTGGCTAGACTCTCTCCCCTCTCCGGTGAAGTTTTTATCATGGTCCTGCAAGACTTTGACCAAAATCACCCAGTTATTTGCAGTCTCTGATCAGAGGTCACAAGTTTGCTTCTGCAAACTCTCCTGCACGTTCTATATCTGAATAGCCCATGACCTTAGCGACCTCCATGGTATCGGCCATAGAATCGGTTTCTGATTTGTGCTAATCCTTGACTGATGAACTTCTCCATGAGGCGTTGCAGTGCACTGCTTTTACTCCCAAAGTAAAGACTATTTTGGCCCTTATTTGATGCACTTTGCACCACTCACAAATTGAAGGGATCATCCTGTTGCTTCTACCAGTGCAATTTCTAGTCTTGGGTCTTTTGAAACTCTCAAACATTCCCTTTGCACCATCTTTTCTAATTGTTTCTCTGTAGCAAGTGAAAGCATCAAGATAAACTTTAACAAGGTGCTTACTTTTTCTGGTAGAGGATTTGCCGGTCATTTAAGGTAGTTATAAAGACTAAAGGTATTTTACATGAATGTATTCTCTTTTCATGTGCGATGCTCCTCTGTATACTTGCCTGAGCCTGATCTAAATCCAGCACTGTGCCTGAGAGCAACTGCTCTCTCCTCACAGGAGACTCGGCAACACCAGGAGCAGCTGTAGTTAGGCTACAGGGAATGTTTGAGAGTTAGGCTACAGCCGTATTCCAAAATAGATTAAATTCACTATTTTCCTTAAAATTCTACAAACAATACCCCATACTGACAACGTGAAAGGCATTTGTTTTGAAATATTTGAAAATGTATTAAAAATAAATTAAAAATAAAAAAAAATTAAAAAAATCACATGTAGATAAGTATTCACAGCCTTTGCTCAATAATTTGTTGAAGCGCCTTTGGCACCAATTACAGCCTCCAGGTCTTTTTTGAGTATGATGCTACAAGCTTGGCACACCTATTTTTGGGAAGTTTCCCCCATTCTTTGCAGGACCTCTCAAGCTCCATCAGATTGGTTGGGGAGCGTCGGTGCACAACCCTTTTCAGATCTCTCCAGAAATGTTCAGTCGGGTTCAAGTCTGGGTTTTGGCTGGGCCACTCGAGGATGTTCAGAGTTGTTCCGTAGCCACTCGTTTTATCTGTGTGCTTAGGGTCATTGTTCTGTTGGAAGATGAACCTTCGCCCCAATCTGAGGTCCAGAGCGCTCTGGAGCAGGTTTATCAAGGATGTCTCTGTACATTGCTGCATTCATCTTTCCTTGGATCCTGACTAGTCTCAGTTCCTGCCAGTGAAAAACATTCCCACAGCATGATGCTGCCACCACCATGCTTCACTGTAGGGATGGTATTGACCAGGTCGTGAGTGGTGTCTGGTTTCTTCCAGACATGATGCTTGCCAATTTAGGCCAAAGAGTTCAATCTTTTTTTTCATCAGACCAAAGAATTTTTTTTTTTTAATGGTCCAAGTCCTTCAGGTGCCTTTTGGCATACTCCAGGCGGGCTGTCATGTGCCTTTTTACTGAGGAGTGGCTTCTGTCTGGCCACTCCACCATACATGCCTGATTGGTGGAGTGCTGCAGAGATGGTGGTTCGCTACAGAGAAACGCTGGAGCTCTGGCTGAATGACCATCAGGTTCTTGATCACCTCCCTGACTAAGGCCCTTCTCCAATCACTCAGTTTGGCTGAGCGGCCCGCTCTAGGAAGAGTCCTGGTGGTTTCAAACTTCTTACATTTATGGATGATGGAGGCCACTGTGTTTATTGGGACCTTCAGGCTGCTTTCACACTGAGATGCTTTACAGATGCTATAGCTCAAAAAATAGTGCCTGTAAAGCTCCTCTCCTCTCACTCCAGTGTGAAAGCTCAAGGGAGTGGAGCGCTGGCAGGAAGCCAAAAAGTCCTGCAAGCCGCATCTTTGTATACACCGCTCCTCAAGCGTCCCTGCCCATTGAAATCAATGGGCCACGCCGCCGGAATAACGCCACTGCAGCAGCGTTTTGCGGGCGTTTTTAACCCTTTTTGGCCGCTATTGGGGGTTAAAAGTGCCCTGCTAGCGGCCAAAAACCTTAAAAAAAAAACGCAGCTAAAAATAGCAGCGCTTTACCGCCGACGCCCCCAATGTGAAAGTAGCTTAAGACAGCTTTCACACCGAGCCGTCCCGGGTGTCGGCGGTAAAGCGGTGCTATTTTTAGCCATAGATTTGGTATTCTCCTAATCTTGTTCATTGAACCCTACAATCAGCTTAGTATTTGTAGACTTTTAGAACCAGAAGGCCTGGCAGACACTGTTCTGGGACAGCCAAAGCCATCCCTGAATACTAAGTCAGGGGAGGAAGGAGGCTGAGGGCCACATATGAGGGCCCACCCCCCTTCCCCCATACAAAACTGAAAACTGACAAACAGTGGGAGAAATATAAAAAAAAAGTGGCCGTGCCAAATAGTGCACTGGCCGGGCCCTAAACTTTAGCCAAATGGCCCAGCCCATGAGATGCAGTACAAAATAAGCATCATTTGGTGCTGTGACTATGTGTTCCATTCACACCGTGGGGTCCCACACCCAAGTTGTTACTAAGAGCACCCTTAGGGTGACCATTCCCAGGGGGCACAGGCACCGGGGACCCTCTGCCTTCGCAGTCCATGGCCAGACAAGGTGGAACGTTCAGGTCAGAAGGTAATGAGCTCTTTCAGCTTTCCTGGGGGAATTACTCCTGTTCCCCAACTGCCTGTGGGTGCCCGGTTTCTGTTCCAGCCGGTACTAACTTTCCAAGCCCCCATCACTCCAGCAGTTTTGCGTAGCCACCAACCCAGCCTTGTTCAGGATAGTAGCACAGCGCCACCACTGATAACCGATACTAAACTTGATCTTGGCCAAAAAGCTGCGAACATGTACTGTAGAAGTATGCTATTATGTTTTGAATGACTTCTTTAATAATCTTTTATTTTCTCCACTTGTGATAACAGGCACCATCTCTCCTAGGGAGAGGACTTGCTTCTGGGCAATGGAGACATGAAGACATCTTTTTGAACTGTTGCTGTCATTTAACACATATAACTGTCGCCATATAGCAATATGTTTTCCTTAACTTGTATGAAGTCTGTGTAATTGAAATATTTCAGTTTGTTTATAAAAAAAAAAGTTTTAAAATGCTGCTAATAAAATGTATTACAATGCATTTTTTTAATAATGGCATTTTGTGAGATCTTTTTGTTTCAATCATCTTTCATCCCCCACCATAGCAGCCAATTCAGTAAGCCAGAATGTAATGATAAAGTGAAACAACCCATTTGTAGAGAAGGAGTTGCAAAATTGACCAATCCTATAAATCTCTGATTTTTTTTTTTTTTTTTTTTTTTTTTTGATTTTTTTTTTTTCCCTGTTTGGTTTATAAAGTGTTACCTTTTTTTATTTTATAGCCAAACTGCTCTGCTTAACATGAAGACCTTCATATTTTGGTTCATCTCCAAAGCTCTGTTTATCGTAACTTCTAGGTTGTTAAAAATTTAGTTTTTGATAAGTAATACGTTTTGTAAAGAAATAATAAAACTTTCATTTTGTCAGTTTTCTTTTTGTTTCTGAGTTTGTCTTGTTTTTTTGTTCTTCCTAATTTTTTTTTTTTGTCTACATATCTAATGCATAGCTGAGGTGATGCAGAATTTTTTTTACATTTTTGATTGTGTGTGTTAGTGTATCATTTATTTCTGATCTATCATATTCTCTATTTATATGTGAGCAAAACTAATCCTTTGCTATTCTTGCTACTGTCAACCTTATTTTCTTCTTAACCACTCTAGGTCCACCCTATAGCAGTTTTACTGCTACAGGGTGGCACCTGTGCACTGAATCATGTGTGCCTGGTATCTCACAAAAGTGAGTACACCCCCTCACATTTTTGTAAATATTTTATTATATCTTTTCATGTGACAACACTGAAGAAATTACACTTTGCTGCAATGTAAAGTAGTGAGTGTACAGCTTGTATAACAGTGTAAATTTGCTGTCCCCTCAAAATAACTCGACGCGCAGCCATTAATGTCTAAACCGCTGGCAAACAAAAGTGAGTACACCTCTAAGTAAAAATGTCCAAATTGAGCCCAAAGTGTCAATATTTTGTGTGGTCACCATTATTTTCCAGCACTGCCTTAACCCTCTCAGGCATGGAGTTTACCAGAGCTTCACAGGCTGCCATTGGAGTTCTCTTCCACTCCTCTGATGACATCACAGAGCTGGTGGATGTTAGAGACTTTTCGCTCCACCACCTTCCATTTGAGGATGCTCAATAGAGTTTTTAGGTCTGGAGACATGCTCGGCCAGTCCATGACATTTACCCTCAGCCTCAGTGATCATCTTGGAGGTGTGTTTGGGGTCATTCTCATGTTGGAATACTGCCCTGCGGCCCAGTCTCCGAAGGTAGGGGGATCATGCTTCTGTATGTCACAATACATGTTGGCATTCATGGTTCCCTCGCTGAACTGTAGCTCCCCAGTGCTGGCAGCGCTAATGACCATGACACTCCCACCACCATGCTCAGTTTCAGGGTCTTGGCAATCTTCTTGTAGCCTAGGCCATCTTTATGTAGAGCAACAGTTTTTTTTTTTTTTTTTCCAGATACTCAGTGTTCTTTGCTATGTTGCACTTCCAGTGACCGGTGTGAGTAATGACACCAAATTTAACACTTCTGCTCCCCATTCACACCTGAGACCTTGTAACACTAACCAGTCACATGACACCAGGGATGGAAAATGGCTAATTTGCCCAATTTGGACATTTTCACTTAGGAGTGTACTCACTTTTGTTTCCAGCGGTTTAGACATTAATGGCTGTGTGAGTTATTTTGAGGGGACGGAAAATTTACACTTATACAAGCTGTACACTTACTACTTTACATTGTAGCAAAGTACAATTTCTTCATTGTCACATGAAAAGATATAATAAAATATTTACAAAAATGTGAGGGGTGTACTCGTGAGCTACGGTGTGCATATACGTGATCCGACACTTCCTGGGTGTGGGGGGGCAAGCACGCCACCAGCAGTTTGTTTCCGCTGTCGTACAGGGCGGGCGCCAGGTGCTGTACTTCCACTGGTACCTGCCGATTGTCGAGCAAAATGGTGGTCTGCCTATGTAAAGAAGGTAGATCGCTAGTCTGTCAAGGGAATCAAGTTTGTGTCTGCAAAGCAAGAAATAAATTCCATATCTCCTAGTAAAAGTACCTAACACAGTTAAGTAAAACATCTAAGGCACACAGTAACCCTTTGATCGCCCCTAATGTTTAACCCCTTCCCAGCCAGTGTCATTAGTAGAGTGATAGGGCATTATTTTAGCACTAATCACTCTGTTAGTGTCACTGGTTCCCAAAAAGTGTCAGCATCAAAATGTCTGCTGCAAAATCGCAGTCCCGCTAAAAGTCGCTGATTGGGGGGGTAAATCTAGCGGTCAAGTGGTTAATGTACAGAAAATCAGGTTTCCAATTCATGGGTCTTAACCATATTTCCTAAAGTATTTGTCGAACCAAGATTTTTTATTTTTTTTTTCCCCTGTCTTATTTCCAGACAGGAAGTGAAGAAGAAGAAAATCTGTATCCATGCACAGATAGCAATAACAGGGTTTCTAGCTTTCTCTTAGTTTACAAAATCAAAAAAAAATTCAGGCTAACAATTGCAACCTATGTATTTTTTCATGACATTTACTTTTAGCTTTTTGAAGAGAATAGTTTACATACTGTACTTTTTTCATTACCCTGTCCTAGGTGCCCTTTGACATGTTGAATGTTACAGTCAAAAGGTATAAATAAGCCATTTATTTTTATTTATGTTACGTTACTTATATAGCGCCATCAATTTACGCAGCGCTTTACATATACATTGTACATTCACATCAGTCCCTACCCTCAAGGAGCTTACAATATAAGGTCCCTAACTCACATTCATACATACTAGGGACAATTTAGACAGAATTCAATTAACCTACCAGCATGTCTTTGGAGTGTGGGAGGAAACCGGAGTACCCGGAGGAAACCCACGCAGGCACAGGGAGACCATGCAAACTCCAGGCAGGTAGTTTCGTGGTTGGGATTCAAACCAGCGACCCTTCTTACTGCTAGGCGAACGTGCTACCCACTACACCACTGTGCCGCCCAGCCATGATCTTGTTTTTATCTTAATCCATGGCATATCCTAATCCTGCAAAAGCGTTTTGGACAGAAATTTGCAAAATTACAACAAAAAGGGGAAAGCATGTCTGAAACATTTTATTGACCTATCTTCGTGAAAGCAAATTTCTGAGCTGTGTCTTCACAGGAGCTGCTCAGCCACCCTTAAACTCCACTTTGGTGGGGTGGGGGGGGGAAATAAATAATATAGCGTATACAATTGCGGCACAAGTCATATTGTAATTAGATATTAAAAATTACCTATACTTTTCAGTCTGCAGCCGCTGTAATTTTCTGAAAATTGCAATATGGCTACCTGGAGGTGTTTTGTACACAGAATGTGTACTGAACACACCCCAGCAACATAATTTCCTGCTTCTGTGATTGGCTCACCAATTTCCCCAGAAGTCTGCCTTAGATACAAGTCAGATTTCAGGCATCTCCTGCAACAAAATTGTCATTTTTGGTGAGCTACTCCCAATAGGAACATGTCTAAAGGGAAGCAGGCCCTGCCACTTTCCTCATAAGTGCTCTGCAGCTGCACAGCTGATTGATTATTATGAATCCACTCCCATTAGACCCACTTAGCACAGTGGAATAGGGCTGCAACGATTAATCGATATTATCGATAATGAAAATCGTTGTCAACGATTTTCATTATCGATTAGTTGGTCCGCACCTTCCGCCTGTCTGTTCGTTGAAAAAATAAATAAATAAATCCTCTCCTCCTATGTCATCCGTCCTATGTCCTCGGCGCCGCTCTCTGTGACCAGGCACGCACTCGCCGCTGCACGTCCGCGGCGCGCCTCTCCTCGCTGATGTCGCATGATCATTCACACAGATCTCAGCCCCGCCCGCTGCAGAGAGGCCAGGGCGAGAATCTGTGAGGAGGACACTGAGCCAAGCCGAAAATGTAGCGGCTATCGGCTAAAAGTTGTACCCAGTAAAAGCACACACTGCCCCATCATTGGTGTCAGTGGGAGGAATAGCGCCCCATCATTGGTGTCCCTGGGAGGAATAGCGCCCCATCATTGGTGTCCCCGGGAGGAATAGCGCCCCGTCATTGGTGTCCCCGGGAGGAATAGCGCCCCGTCATTGGTGTCCCCGGGAGGAATAGCGCCCCGTCATTGGTGTCCCCGGGAGGAATAACGCCCCGTCATTGGTGTCAGTGGGAGGAATAGTGCCCCATCATTGGTGTCAGTGGGAGGAATAGCGCCCCATCATTGGTGTCCACGGGAGGAATAGCGCCCCGTCATTGGTGTCCACGGGAGGAATAGCGCCCCGTCATTGGTGTCCCCGGGAGGAATAGCGCCCCGTCATTGGTGTCAGTGGGAGGAATAACGCCCCATCATTGGTGTCAGTGGGAGGAATAACGCCCCATCATTGGTGTCAGTGGGAGGAATAGCGCCCCATCATTGGTGTCAGTGGGAGGAATAACGCCCCATCATTGGTGTCCCTGGGAGGAATAGCGCCCCATCATTGGTGTCCCCGGGAGGAATAACGCCCCATCATTGGTGTCAGTGGGAGGAATAGCGCCCCATCATTGGTGTCAGTGGGAGGAATAACGCCCCATCATTGGTGTCCCTGGGAGGAATAGCGCCCCATCATTGGTGTCCCCGGGAGGAATAATGCCCCATCATTGGTGTTGAATAACAGTGCACAGAAATATTGAAGAATCACTTATTTTTATAAAGCTGTACAATACATACATAATATTACACCACATCTCCGCACTTTTTTTTTTTTTTTACTTCTAGTTGCAAAAAAAGTTATAATTCACCTCTTTTCAGAATGTTTTTGTACTGCTGCAAAGTTGTGTAATGTTAATGTTAAACGTTTTTTATTCTGCAGTTTGAGTGTAACACTCAGTTTTTTCATTATTACTTTTAAATAAACGAAAAAATTGAACATTACGTTTTTTTTGTGATTTTATCCGATTAATCGATTATGAAAATAGTCGTTAGTTGCAGCCCTACAGTGGAACAAACAATGATTTCTTTAGAATAACAAAAGGTCAGAATCTACAACAAAGGTTGGTATATTCCTTGCAATGTACATAGATCATCCAGAGGGGAGTGTTTTTTTCCTCAACAAAAGTGGAGGTACGCTTTAAGGCTTGTTCACGTGGGCATACTAAAGCATACACCTGTGTGAAGTGCTGTGTTTGCTCGCACAGGTATTCTGTGCAGTCAGTCCCATTTATGTCAATTAGGATGCAGTGACTCCACAAACACAGCTGCTGCTCCCAATTTGACATCTATGTGGATGCAGGTGCATGTCCCTGAACGCAGGCAGTGTGAGTTCGGGGACACGCACCTGCACCCAGACCCACCAGGCTGTCCTATTGGGACCACCAACTGTGGCGTGCAGCCGCTGTGTTCCAGTTGACCTGAATGGGACTGTCTGCACACCGTTGCATGGAACACCTAAGCATCCCATGCGGGCAAACAACCCTTCTTAAAGATGTACACTTTTGTAAGCCCATGTGAACGAAGCCCTATTTTGTGCTTCATAATTGCTAACTTTTTATGGACGACTGCCAGTACCATCAGCTAGGTCCTCAATGTATTCTCCCCTGTAATTTATAGAGGAAATTGTGTACTGGGATACCTACTTTGTACTCCTTGAAGACTAGTTCCTTTTTCCTCACTCTTCAAGGGGTTAGTTGTATGTATACTGACTCAGGCCGCGTACACACGGGCGGACTGTATGGCCTACTTAGTCCATCGAAACACATTTCAGCGGACAGTCCGCTCGTGTGTGGGCTTCACCTGACTTTTTCAGCGTGCAGTCTGGCGTACTAAGTATTTCGGATTTTTCTAAATTCTGTCCGTCATACTTTGGTTTCAGCGGACAATCCGCTTGTCAGTAGGCTAGTTCGACGGACTAAGAATGGCGCATGCTCAGAAAGGATTTACACGGCGGAAGGTTGCATTGCTGTGTATTGGACTTCCTATTTCTAGTCCCGTCGTACGTGCTGTACATGTCATCGCGCAAGCTTTCGACGGACTGTTTGTGCATCCGTGTGTGGTCAAGTCCGTTCATTCAAAAGTATGACGGACTGTCCGTCGGATTGTATGACGGACTAAGTAGGCCATACAGTCCGCCCGTGTGTACGCGGCTTCAGATTATACTGTCTTTTAGACAGCGAATGGAGTGGAATAGGTGGGGTGGTTTGATTTTGTGTCAGCACTGTGATAATGTCCTTCCATCTGTTGGCTATGGGAGCATGCTAACCACATAAGGTACAATCGCTTGGTTGTTAGAATTGTGCCTTGCAACACATCAAGTTCAGCACTGCTGAATATTTGAGCATGCAAATTAAATAAAACACCACTCCAAAGAAATAAACTTCAGAAAAACTGTACCAATTCCATACAGTGGAGGCAAAAATTGTGGACACTTTTGGAACTTTTAATGTTTTACATCTTTGTAGGCTTATAGGAAATGTTATTTTGCACCAAATGAAAATGTCTTTAAAATAAGAAATCTGAATTGAAATATATGCAGTGCAAAAACGCAAGTGAGAAGACCAGGACTTTTCTGACACTTTTTGTTTACATGTAAAACTCTGCTTATTTTGCTATAAAATTACTTAGAACCCCCAAACATTATATATATATATATATATATATATATATATATATAGCAAAGGCCCTAGAGAATATAATAGTGAGTTATGCAATTTTTCATATCACACAGAGTATTTGTTCAGCGGTTTTTGAATGCAAATGGTTTGGATAAAAATTCAGACAAACGCAATATAATATCCAATTTTTGGTAAAATATAAAAGATGGTATTACGGCAAGTAAATGGATAACTAACATAACATCCAGTGGGATGGAGATCCCAGAGAGGCACCAGCAGGCCACGGAAGGGGTCGATCACTCCCACTGCTTATAAAAGCAATACAACGGCTAATTAGCCGTTCGGATTACTTTTTATTTAAAAGCCGATCGCCTCCTATAAAAAGAAAACAATAGCGGGACAATGCCTATAGCTCCCTCCACCAGTGTCGTAATAACAACTTGAAAGAAGTTTGCTTGAAATCTTTACAAATTTATTAAAAATAAAAAATGAAAATAAATCCCATGTACATAAGTATTCACAGCCTTTGCTCATGGCACCTTTGGCACCAATTACAGCCTCAAGTCTTTTTTGAGTTTGATGCTACAAGCTTGGCACACCTATTTATGGGCAGTTTCTCACATTCTTCTTTGCAGGATCTCTCAAGCTCCATCAGGTTGCATGGGGAGCATTGGTGCACAGCCTTTTTCAGATCTCAGGTTCTGTGTGCTTAGGGTCGTTGTCCTGTTGGAAGATGAATCTTCGCCTCGGTCTGAAGTCCAGAGCGCTCTGGAGCAGGTTTTCATGGAGGATGTCTCTATACATTGATGTATTCATCTTTCCCTCGATCGTGACTAGTGTTCCAGTTTCTTCCACTGAAAAACATCACCACAGCATAATGCTGCCACCACCATGCTTCACTGTAGGGATTTTATTGGCCAGCTGATGAGTGGTGCCTGGTTTCCTACAGACATGACATTTGCCATTCAGGCCAAAGAGTTCAAGCTTTGTTTCATTACACCAGAGAATTTTGTTTCTCATGGTCTGAGAGTACTTCAGGTGCCTTTTGGCAAACTCTATTTGGGCTGGCATGTGCCTTTTACTGAGGAGTGGCTTCCGTCTGGCCACTCTACCATACAGGCATGATTGGTGGAGTGCTGCAGAGATGGTTATTCTTCTGGAAGGTTCTCCTCTCTCCACAGAGAAATGCTGGAGCTCTGTCAGAGTGACCGTCGGGTTCTTGGTCACCTCCCTGACTAAGGCTTCTCTCCCCCAATCGCTCAGTTTAGCCAGATGGTCTACTCTAGGAAGAGTCCTGGTGGTTCCAAACTTCTTCAATTTATAGCTGGCTGATGAACGACATTGTGCTCAGTGGGACCTTCAATTCTGCAGAAATGTTTCTGTACCCTTCCCCAGATCTGTACCTCGATACAATCCTGTCTCGGAGGTCTACAGACAATTCCCTGGACTTATTGGTTTAGTTTGTGCTCTGACATGCACTGTTAACTGTGGGACCTTATATAGACAGGTGTGTGCCTTTCCAAATCATGTCCAATCAACTGAATTTACCACAGGTTTGTAGAAACATATCAAGGATGATCAGTGGAAACAGGATGCACCTGAGCTCAAACTTTGAGTGGCATGGCTGTGAATACTGTACTTACATGCACATGTGATTTTTTATTTATTTTTAAATAAATTTGCAAAGATTTCAAACAAACTTCTTTCATGTTGTCATTATGGGGTATTTGCAGATTGTCGAGGAAAATAATGACATTTTGGAATAAGGCTGTAACATAACAAAATGTGGAAGCAGTAAGGCGCTGTGAATATTTTCCGGATGCACTGTATATTTGAATTCTGCTTTTTTATTGATTTCAGCATTACATTGTCTTTAAATTGACATATAAATATTTCTATTTGGTGCAACTTTAACATTTCCAAGTGTCCACATTTTTTTCCAACACTGTATATAGTACAGAACTTGAATATGCATAAATCTTTATAAATATATATTTTACCAATTTCCACCTCAACTACAATAAACATACTCTTTATTGTATCAGATAGGAAAATACGCATAAATAAAAACAAATTATCACCAGCAAAATTTCTGATTAGAACCCTGGTCTGATATGCAGATCAAGATCTCTAAAGTGGTAATGTTATACAATTAAACCCAAAGCATGCATTCACAACAAAGATGCGTGCATGTAGAATGATTGTCACAAAATACACTATTTCTAAAATATCACAAGAGTGCAAGACAATCCCTAACAATATAAAGATAAATCGTGATAATGGTCAAATGATCTAATCCACTCATGCATAGTACATGTGGAGAGAAATGGTAGAGAACCAGGGAGCTAGTGATCAACAAGAGATCAGAGCATCAAAGAGCGCTCCATGAGCAAAAAGGGATACACGCTATGACAGAACCACTATGACAGAAACACGCTACGACAGAGCATGCTATGACTGAACACGTTATGCCTGGAACATGCTGTGACTGAACACGCTATGGCTAGAACACGCTATTACTAAACACGTTATGACAGCCCAGCTATGACTGAACGTGTTATGACAGCCCCACTATGACTGAACACATTGTGACAGCCCTGCTATGACTGAACACGTTATGACAGCCCAGCTATGACTGAACGTGTTATGACAGCCCCACTATGACTGAACACATTGTGACAGCCCTGCTATGACTGAACACGTTATGACAGCCCCGCTATGACTGAACATGCTATGACTGGAACATGCTATGACTGAACACGCTATATCTGAACATGCTATGACCTAATACGCTATGACTGAACAGGCTATGACTGAACACATTATGACAGCCCCGCTATGACCAAACACTTTATGACAGCTCTGCTATGACTGAACACATCATGACAGCCCGGCTATGACTGAACACGTCATGACAGCCCCGCTATGACTGAAAACGTCACGACAGCCCCGCTATGACTGAACATGCTATGAGTGAACAAGCTATGACCTAACATGCTAAGACTGAACACACTATGACTGGAACGCGATATGATTGAATACGCTATGACTGAACACGTTATGACAGCCTCGCTATGACTGAACATGTTATAACAGCCCGCTATGACTGAACATGCTATGACTGAACACACTATGACCTAACAGGCTATGACTGGAATACGCTATGACAGCCCCACTATGACTGAAACTCACAATGACCGCCCTGCCATGACTGAAACATGTTATGACATGCAGGTGTCTGCAGGTTGAAGATAGAGGCTTGAAGACACGGGACCCTCACTGAGAAAGAAGTGTAGACTGGTCACCGGAGGTATTCAGCGGAAGCCAAGCAGGTATGTGGAAACACTGCAAGTCAGGAACAGGCAAGGTTGACAACTGGCTGGCAACAAGGTACAGGAATGGAAGGCAGGTTCGTAGTCAAGGACAGGCAGAGGTCTGGCAACGTGCTGGCAGCGAGGTACAAAGTCAGGAAGCAAGCTGAAGTAGAGAGTCCAAGCTGAGGTCAGTATAATAAATCCAGGAAGTAGTAAGCAGGGCTGATCCAGAAGAGTAGTCAAGCAAGCCCGGTAATCAGGAACAACGTAACAGGTACAACAGCGGTCAGGTATCTCAGGAACAAGCTGAAGACGATCCAGCACTGGTATCAGGTCAGGACCCTGTTTATATATGGTGACATGTGCCAGGATTGGTGGATGTGGTTGTGCGAGCGTACACACGTTCGGTTTGGCACGCAAGTGCGTCCACGTGTTCGTATTGGCATGTGCGTGCGTCCGTTCGTTCCCGGAACTCGTTCTCCTCAGACGGGGATACCAGGCATGGCCCTTGGAATGAAAATAAGCTGCTGCTATATGGGGATGGACATTCATATGGTGAGTTCCCTGACACATAAGAATCTATGGATATGCCCCAACCCAAGCGTAAAGCGAGAGGTTTGCAGAATAGAATCTCTGATTACATCAATTGCAAAATATTAAGCCCCTGGCAGCTTGGCTAAATCCTGGGCTAGCTGTTCAGGGAAAACCCTGAGCACCTGTCTCAAATGGTCTCTCTGGGACTGACATACCCTAATTGCCACCACTGCAGGTTGAGCTGCTGAACCTGCCAAAGAGAAAATATTTTTTAACAGGAATTCCAATTTTTCATCAGATGGATTCCTAAGCATTTGAGCATTGTCAACCGGAACATGTCAAATTTTAATTTACAGAGGAACTAGCAGCGTCAATTGCTGATATACTCCACCTCTTAGTAAATTTTTTCCTCCACAGGATAAAGTGTTGAAAACTTTTTTACTAGGAAATAATGCTTATCTATGTGATCCCAGTCAGAATAAATAAGCTTTCCCAGCAATGAATGAACAGGAAAGGCATGCACAGCTTGAGGAGGCTTCAGTGAACCCAAACCAGAAGTGGGCTTTTCAACTGACTCAGTTACAGGTAACTTAAATGTGGAGCGGACCATTTCAGTAAAAGATTGCACCAGCAATTTCTCAACCTGTGAGGCTGAAGAGGGTCCTTCTCCACTTGATTCCTCAGAAGAGGAGTCATCAGTCTCTTCCCTGTCCCATGAGGGGAATCATCTTCCTTCTCCCAGAGTTTCTCTGTTTGAGGGTCCTTAATGCATTTTCTTTTACTTGTGAAGATGCGATTAAGGTCACTAATCTTTCCTCTAATCCACTCATGGCTGAGGAAAAAAACCTCTTCAGTAATATATACGTTGCAGAGGACGGGTCCTCAGAGCCTGAGGGAGATCTCTTTGAGCACCTGTTTTTCAGGGTATTTGTACCTCCCCTTTCTGCCCATAGTGCTAAGCAAATGCAGAGGTACTACCAGAAATGCAGCCACTGCTGAGTAATATAGTTCAGCAACTTCCGCTGCTATCAAGGCTCAGTCTGATGCTAAGTAAATGTGCCTGGGAATGCCTGTGTTACCCACACTCACATGCCATCTATCTGCTCTGTGTCACTCCTTTAGCTGTGTGCATCTGCAAAAAGTGCACCTTTATAGCTAAGCATGGCCCGCGATTGTGGGCATTAAACCACGCCAATGCCGCACTAATGCTCTGCCCCCCTCCTCCAACCACCCCTCGCACCCCCTCTGGACCTCGAGAAGCATTACAGGTAAAACCTTATTTCTTCGGACACGAGGCCCGGGTACCATTCAATTCGGCCTGGAAAAGACACTTTGAATGGATCCGGTTGCATGGCTTGCCCCAGCAAGGAATATTCCAGCGGAGCTCAGCACAGCACATCTTTACTCGTGACCAACACCTAAGACACTGGCGAAAAACGAAGATACTCCCTGTAGGGGGAGGGGTTATATATTGAGTTGAACTTCCTGTTTAAGGTGTGACAGTGTGTGGCCTATATAACCCACATAGTAACTATGGCTCTGTGTCCCGTGATGTACGATTAAGTAAGGTTGATCGGAGGGGAGGAGTGATCGGAGAAGATCTCATCTCTGGGATCTGTATCCCCACAGGGCCTTCTTACTGAGCGGGCACACCTGGGCACAGCCCAGGGACCCCAGATGCACATGGGGCCCCATTAGGGCTGAGAGAGAAGCTATTGGCAGTGCTAGGGTAGAAGTGTGTACTGCATCCCTCAAATGGTTGATCGGGAGACGTTCTCCCAGTGATCACCCCGGTGGAAGAGAGCATGGAGGAAGAGGAGAGCCACAGGGTCACCGAGCGGTATAGCGCGCTGTTACAGTTTACATTGAAATTGCCTCCACTCCGCTCACCATCACACACAGCCCCACCTCCCCCTAACCCCGCTCCTGTGATAGACAGAATGCAGGTCCAATGTGGGGATATGTTCTGTCTATCACAGGCACGAGGTCAGGAAGAGGCGGGGCTGTGTGTGACAGAGAACAGAGCAGAGGCAATTTCATGTAAGCTGTAACAGTGTTCTTTTCGTGCTCTGTGATCTCATGGCTCTCCTCTTCCTCCAGTCATGATTCGGCCCACCCTCTCTCTTCCTCCGCCCTGGCGAGGCTGCAATGTTGGGCACAGTGAGGCTGCAATGGGGACACAGTGAGGCTGCAATGGGGGCACAGTGAGGCTGCAATGGGGGCACAGTGAGGTTGCAATGGGGGCACGGTGAGGTTGCAATGGGGGCACAGTGAGGTTGCAAGGGTACAGTGAGGCTGCAATGGGGGCAGGGTGAGGCTGCAATGTTGGCACAGTGAGGCTGCAATGGAGGCACAGTGAGGATGCAATATTGGCAGAGTGAGGCTGCAATGGGGGCACGGTGAGGCTGCAATGTTGGGCACGGTGAGGCTGCAATGTTGACACAGTGAGGCTGCAATGTTGGGCACAGTGAGGCTGCAATGTTGGGCATGGTGAGGCTGCAATGTTGGGAATGGTGAGGCTGCAATGACAGTGAGGCTGCAATGTTGGGCATGGTGAGGCTGCAATGTTGGGCACGGTGAGGCTGCAATGTTGGGCACAGTGAGGCTGCAATGACAGTGAGGCTGCAATGTTGGGCATGGTGAGACTGCAATGTTGGCACAGTGAGGCTGCGATTTTGGGCACAATGAGGCTGCAATGTTGGGCACAGTGAGGCTGCAATATTGGGCACAATGAGGCTGCAATGTTGGGCACAGTGAGGCTGCAACGACAGGGAGGCTGCAATGTTGGGCATGGTGAGACTGCAATGTTGGCACAGTGAGGCTGCAATGTTGGGAACAATGAGCCTGCAATGTTGGGCACAGTGAGGCTGCAATGTTGGGCACAGTGAGGCTGCAATGTTGGGGACAGTGAGATTGCAATGTTGGGTATGGTGAGAAATTATACTTTAATTCTTGAGAGTAGGTGCGAAAATTGTGACAGGCTTGTAGGGGCCCCAGTGCATTACTTTGCCCAGAGGCCCATGATGGCCCTGTTCCCCTGTGAGATAGTGGTGCAGTCCCAGTCAATCATGTGCACTTCTTCTTTGACCAGCTGGTTAAACTGCCCCCCACCTCTTCTCCAAGGCCCTGCCTCTGGAAAGGATAGCCTGCTGTGAGTGGGCGGACCTCCCTGAGACTGCAACCCCCGACCGGTACATGACAACCATGTACAAGGCATCCAACATGGGCACCCCCGCTGATACTGGCGTGAGCAATGGGAGAAGTGGGTCCCCCCCCACCCCATGATGCCCGGCGTGAGGACCGGGAGAAGCTGGCACCCCCTGATGAAGCCCGGTTTGAGCACCAGGAGGGGAATCGCCACGAGACTCCTGCAGCCGTCTGGCCGCTCTGCAATGAAAACCAGAAGTGATGCGGCCATCCTGTCAACCCAGAAATGGCGTATGTCGCCTGTGACCCTGAATGTGAGCCGATGCAGGATCATCACTTGATCATGATTGAGGTGGAGGGATATATACCGCTCAGACCCCTCCCCCTCAGACTCCTCCGGCCAGCCTTCTTACTTACCTGCTCTGTGCAATGCTTTTGCACAGAGCGACCCTGGTCCTTTTCTTCTGGGGTCACCCACCGGCGCTCCTCTCTCTTCCTCTATGGAGAGTGCCCCCATAGGAAACCGCTCCACTCCCTTGTCACGGAATTTGATTGACAATCAATGTGTACAGTGAAGAAGGACAGAGCCAGGAGAGCCATTGCTCTCATGCACATCACTGGACTGGGATAGGGCTCAGGTAAGAATAAAGGGGGTGAGAAGGGACACATGCAGCACAGAAGTTTTTTTTTATCCTAATGCAGAGAATGGTAAACTTAGGTGACACAGATACACCATCCATTATCCTGCCACCCTGTGCTTCATATACCCTCCCCCTCTGCTCAGACCTGTGGGAAGGAGCTAATTTTGCCAACATACAGTGGATGTATGAAAGTGTCTATTGGCATTCCCTTACTGGGTCCCTGGTCTGTGTTCTACATAAAATGTAAAGTCTTTCAGAGGCAGAAATTATATTGTGACCATGCCACTGTTCCCTTTGTTGAGTGCCACCACTACTGTAGAGCAGAATGGTCTGTACTGTTTTCTACAAAATGTAATAACTTAATGACTCTAGTGGCCACATTATGGCCAGAGGCTCCCTTTGCAGTACTGAATAGTTCCTCTCTGCAGGGGTTAGTTTCTTGCTGACGTATGCTCGTAGATAGTCCATTAAAGCATAATTCCAGGCATGGCTATTTTATACATAGTTGGTCCAGCTTGTAATATAACTATGTATAGCCCTTAACATTTCCACTCGCCTGCTCGCATTTGGTGAGTGGAAATAAGATGAGGGCAAGTAGGGCCCGTGCCAGCACAGACAGCGGCCACCCATAAAAAAGGGTCTCAGGCCGACTATGGAGCTGTGCATGCTGCACTGCTAGACTCAACTGGGGGGAGGGGGGGAAACGATCGTGCAGCTAGTGATGTGATGGCACCACTTGGCTCTCTTTACAAATACCTTAGCAGAACTGGAGGGGCGTGGTCAATCTCGGCATGAGAGCGAGGATGGAATCGGATCTACTTTACAGGTGCTGTTATCTCCGGCCACAATAGAGGTCCTGCTCCATCTTCTGTCTCTGCCTGAATCTGCCTGATCACTGTGCCCTCCAGTGTAGTCTCTGAGCAAAAAGGATAACACAAAAGCAAAAGCATCGTGCCAGCTCAGCACTGACAGAGGATACACACCATCAGGCTGAGAAGAGAGACACGACACAGACACAGTGAGTAAAACAGGGCAAGATCTGCAAAACCATTTTCTGACCATCTCTTGTGCCATGTCCTCAGTCTCTGACCATCTCTTGTGCTATGTCCGCAGTCTCTGACCATCTACTGTGTCCTGTCTACAGTCTCTGACCATCTCTTGTGCCAGGTCCGCAGTCTCTAATTATGTCCTGTGCAGTGTCTGCAGTCTCTGACCATCTCTTGTGTCATGTCTGCAGTCTATGATCATCTCTTTTGCCGTGTCTGCAGTCTCTGACCGTCTCCTGTGCCGTGTCTGCAGTCTCTGACCATCTCTTGTGCTATGTCCACAGTCATCTCTTGTGTCATGTTTGCAGTCTATGATCATCTCTTTTGCCATGTCTGCAGTCTCTGACTGTCTCTTGTGCGATGTCTGCAGTCTCTGATCATCTCTTGCTCCATGTCCACAGTCTTTGACCATCTCCTATGCCATGTCTGTCCATCTCTTGTGCCGTGTCCACAGTCTCTGACCATCTCTTGTGCCATGTCTGCCCATCTCTTATGCCATTTCCGCAGTCTCTGATCATCTCTTGTGCCATATCCGCAGTCTCTGACCATCTTCTGTGTCGTGTCTGCAGTCTCTGACCATCTCTTGTGCTATGTCCACAGTCATCTCTTGTGTCATGTTTGCAGTCTATGATCATCTCTTTTGCCATGTCTGCAGTCTCTGACTGGCTCTTGTGCGATGTCTGCAGTCTCTGATCATCTCTTGCTCCATGTCCGCAGTCTCTGACCATCTCTTATGCCATGTCTGTCCATCTCTTGTGCCGTGTCCACAATCTCTGATCATCTCTTGTGCCATGTCCATGTTGGCACCACTAAAGCTACATGGGTTATAATTTTTGAAACGAAGCCGAAGCAAAGCAAAGCAAAAGCAAGGTGTAAACAGGACTGTTTTATTGACAGGGGCTTTGACTAGCGTTCAGAGAGCTTTAACAAAGCCTGTCCGAAGCCTTGTTTTGAAACAAGTGTAAACTAGTCGTCAATGTGTGTTGAAGCCAAAGCAAGTGTAAATGAGCCCTAAGACAAACAAAGCATTTGTTCATTGAGCTACTAATTAAACCTATGTAATACTAACAGAGTGTCTGCTAATGAATTTTTCAAAATCCACTAGCAGCTCTTGTACCATTAGGGCTCATTTACGCTTGCTTCGGCTTCAACACACATTAAGGGCTAGTTTACACTTGCTTCAAAACATGGCTTTGCAAACACTTTGTTAAAGCTCTCTGAACGCCAGTCAAATCTCCGGTCACTAAATAAAATGGTTAGCTTACAGTCCTGTTTACACCTTGCTTTTGCTTTGCTTTACTTCGGCTTCTCTTCAAAAATTAAACTCCATATCGCTTTAGTTGTGCCTCAAAGCATCTTCAAAGTCTCCACAGAAGTCTATGGCAAAGCTCGCCTGAAGCCCCACAAACCAAAGGCTCATCGAAGGTCCATCAAAGCTCCATTGAAACCCCACCAAAGCCTATTCGAAGCCTCATCAAAGCCCCACCGAAGCAAACCACTTTATTTAGTGACAGGGGCTTTGACTGGTGTTCGGAGAGCTTTAACTAAGTGTGTCCAAAGCCTTCTTTTAAAGCAAGTGTAAACTACCCCTTATAGTGCTCTGTCAGCAGTCAGCCTTTTCACACAGCCGCAGGCTCCCACAGCAGAAAGTGAGAGAGCACAGCCATCAATCAGCTCATATATATAAAGGTCTGTGGAAATTGGAAACTAATTTATGAGGTCTGCCTCAGGCAGTAACTGATACCAGGCCACTTACGATGCGCAAAGAGAGAGTGACTGGATTACAGCACTGATGTAGAATATATAAACAAAGGACAAGATATAAGTAAGAATATACTAGCTTCTTGTGTCCTTAGACACTCATAAGGCTTTCAATTCAATAAAATGTCCTTATTTATTTATTTAATGTTCTGCGTGCATTTGGGTTCAGTGGCAATTTTAATACTTGGATACATGACTAGGGTAAATAAGATACATTGAACAAACTGCCTGATCACCACTCCACCGACTACTATAACAGATTGACCAGACATGACACCGACTGGAGTTTCAATGGCCATGACAGCTTTTTTATTGATCAAATATTAATAACATATTAAACATACCAACATATGAACATATAGACAGTATTCAAGGAGCCCAAGGTCCTTGTGGGCATGCACTTGAAGTGTCTGCGTAAACCCACCTGCTCCACCCTTTCTACCAATCTGGTGAGTACCACCTCTCTTAATTACTTTTGATCTCACCACGACTCTTCCTATATACAAACCCTTATTAACCACTTCAATACCAGGCACTTAAACACCTTCCTGCCCAGACCAATTTTGAGCTTTCAGCGCTGTCGCACTTTGAATGACAATTGCGCGGTCATGCTACACTGTACCCAAATGAAATTTTTATCATTTTTTTCCCACAAATAGAGCTTTCTTTTGGTGGTATTTGATCACCTCTGCGGTTTTTATTTTTTGCTAAACAAATAAAAAAATACCGAAAATTTTGAAAAAAATAATGTTTTTTTTTGTTTCAGTTTCAAAACTTTGCAAATAAGTAAGTTTTCTCCTTCACTGATGGGCACTGATGGGGTTACACTGATGGGCAATGATAAGGCGGCACTGATGGGCACCGATGAGGTGGCACCAATGAAGTGGCACTGATAAGGGTGGCATTGATGGACACCGATATGTGGCACTGATAGGCGGCACTGATGGGTGGCACTGATGGGCGACACGGATGGGCACTGATAGGTGGCACAAATTGGCACTGATAGCTGGCACGGATTGGCATGGATAGGTGGCACAGGTGGGCATGGGTTAGTCGGCACAGGTGGGCATGGGTAGGTGGCACAGGTGGGCATGGGTAGGCGGCACAGGTGGGCATGGGTAGGCGGCACAGGTGGGCATGGATGGGCACTGATAGCTGGCATGGATGGGCACTGATAGGCGGCACAGATGGGAACTGATAGGCGGCATTGTATTATAATATATTGTACTAATGGATGCCAATCAGTGCCAATCAATAATGCATGCCAATCAGTGATGCCCATTGTGGGCACTGATTGGCATCCATTATGGGCACTGATTGGCATCCATTGTGGCACTGACTGGAATCCCTGGTGGTCTAGGGTGGCATACCTTGTCCTGGGCATCCCTGGTGGTCTGGTGGCATCCCTGGTGGTCCAGTGTGGGCATCCTCGGGGAGGCTGTGCTGATAATCGATCAGCACAGACCCCCCCTGTCAGAGGAGCAGCCGATCGGCTCTCCTCTACTCGCGTCTGACAGACGCGAGTGAGGAAAAGCCGATCACCGGCTTTTCCTATTTACACTGTGATCAGCCGTGATTGGACACGGCTGATCACGTGGTAAAGAGTCTCCGTCTGAGACTCTTTACCGAGATCATAGTTGCCGGGTGTCAGACTGACACCCCGTAACAACGATCGCCGCGATGCGCGCCCCCGGGGGCGCGCAGCGGCTCATAATCCTGATCACGTCATATGACGTCCGGTCAGGATTATGCAACCATTTTACCACCGTCTATTTGTTATAGGGCGGGCGGCAAGTGGTTAAATAAGTCATGTAGGCCCTGTGTCTGGGCTTCTTTCTTTTTTACTCCTGGCCTAGCTGATCTTTTATACACAACCCCAAGCATAGCTACATTATTAATGACTATATCTCTTCCTTGTTTTCTATACAGCAGGATACTAGACAGGGCTACCTCTTTTGCCCTTGCAGTAGAGAAAGCCCCTAGTGGAGTCTATTCGAAAATCCTCATTGTAGAAGGTTATTCAGATCGATGTGTTGGAAGAACAGATTTTATGCTCTGATGATGTGCTATTGTATTTTTGTGACCCAGCAAACAACAAATAGGACAAAATAACAGAAAAAGTCAATGTGCATAACTATTCACCCCCCGAAAGTCAATACTTTGTAGAGTCACCTTTTGCGGCTATCACAGCTCCAAGTCGCTTTGGTTAAGTCTCTATGAGCTTGCCACATCTTACCACTGGCATTTTTTCCCATTCCTCCTTGCAAAACTGCTCCAGCTTCTTCAAGTCTGACCACAGATTTTCCATTGGATTGAGGTCTGGGTTTTGACTAGGACATTCCAACACATTTACATGTTTCCCCTTAAACCACTCAAGTGTTGCTTTAGCATTGTGTTTGGGGTCATTGTCCTGCTGGAAGGTGAACCTCCGTCCTAGCATCAAATCACACACAGAGTGGTACAGGTTTAGCTCAATAATATCCTTGTATTTAGTACCTACCATCTTTTCCTCAACCCTGACCAGTTTCCCAGTCCTGATTGCTGAAAAACATCCATACAGCATGTAGATGGTGTTCTTTGAGTGATATGATGTGTTGGGTTTGCGCCAGACATAGCGTTTTCTTTGATGGCCAAAAAGTTTAATTTTAGACTCATCAGACCAGAGCACCTTCCTCCATATATTTTGAGAGTTTCCCACATGCCTTTTCACAAACTCAAAACGTGCCATTTTGTTTTTTGCTGAAAGTAATGGCTTTTTTCTTGCCACTCTGCCATAAAGCCCAACTCTATGGAGCGTATGGCTTATTATCGTCCTGTGTACAGATACTCCAGTCTCTGCTGTGGAACTCCTCCAGGGTTACCTTAGGTCTCTGTGCTGCCTCTCTGATTAATTCCCTCCTTGCCCGGTCTGTGAGTTTTTGGTGTGTGGCCATCTCTTGGCAGGTTTGCTGTTGTGCCATGTTCTTTCCATTTGGTTATGATAGATTTGATGGTGCTCCTAGGGAACATCAAAGATTTGGATATTTTTTTATAACCTAACCCTGACTTGTACTTCTCAACAACTTTGTTCCTTGGTCTTCATGGCAGTGTTTGGTTAGTGGTGCCTCTTGCTTAGGTGTTGCAGCCTCTGTGGCCTTTGTGTGTATATGTAATGACAGATCATGTGACATTTAGATTGCACACAGGTGGACATCATTTCATTAATTATGTGACCTGAAGGTAATTGGTTGCACCAGAGCTTTTTATGGGCTTCATAACAAAGGGAGTATATACATACGCACATGCCAATTATCCGTTTTTTATGTCTTAAAAATTGTTTTATGTGTATATTTTTCAAATTTTACTTCATCCAACTTAGATTATTGTATTCTGATCCATCACATATAATTCAGGGGTGAATACTTTTGCAAGGCACTGTAAATTGGACCAAATTGCGCATATTTTGCATGGATTGTGAACTCCAGTACACCCTTCCACCTGACTACCCACTACAGACCACAGATTAGGTTCAATGCTTAAGTATAAATGTTCAATTAGTGTTATCCAAATATTATGACATCAAGTGACTATTACAGTATGTGTATCTTCTTTTCGCACCAAGGCAATTTTATTGGCATAATTGGTTTGGCTGTACTTCTCCTGTGGAACACAGGGGTGGAGTTCATTCTGCACTCCTGTGACCAGTTTTCAGCAAACAGAAGTGCACTGTCGGCTGGCGTCACAGAGCCGGTCCAGGCTGGGGAAAGATCGCAATCCACCCAGATCCACTGAGAGCCTGAGCCAGCTGCCTCCTGCCCTGCCATTTTAGGGCCTCAAGAAATTAGATAGGCTCTCAGCATCAGGATTGATCACTTTTTTATACACACACACACACACACACACACACACACACACACATATATATATATATATATATACATACATACATATATACACACACTCACACACACACACACACACACACACACACACACACACACACACACACCATAGTTTGTTAGTTTGTAGACTCTTTTATACAGGCTAAATAATATAAACTGATTTGGGTTACTTTACCAAAGGTATGTAGCAGAATACATGTTGGCCTAAATCTATGAAGAAAGATTATTTGTTTGCAAAATTTTAAACAAAGAAAAACTTGTTTTTCCCCAAAATGTTGGTATTTTTTTTTTTTACATAGCAAAAAATTAAAAACCCAGTTGTGATTAAATACATGTTGCATGACAGTGAAAATGCTAATTAAAGTAGCATAGTGCTGAATAGCAAAAAATGCCCTGGTCATGAAGGGGTAAAGGCGTCCAGTGGTCAAGAGGTTTAAAAAAAAGAGGCTATACTGGCTATTGTATTTAGAAAAATGTTTTTAGCCTTGATTTCAGCTTTAGTTCTTTCTTTTGTAGATCACGTACCTAATCCTGAATATCTGGAGCATATGGATAGGGTACCTGCCAAATAACTTCTAAACTTTTGGACTGAGGGTGCTTCTCTTTCATGCTGTTAAACATATTGAGGTCATCTTTATCCAGAAGCCACCCCAACATCCATATTGTCGTCAGGCTAGGTAGTCTAGACGCAAACCTAACAAAGGCAGTAACAGTGGTAGCATGACACTTCATAGCCTTATTTATTCTAGCCATGTTCAGGATATTTAATTCTGGCATGTCTTCAGCTGTTTCAAAAAATGTTCTCCATCCAGATTCCGACACATTGTAACAGGAATGAAGCTCAAGATGGCAAAGCTTTTTCAAACAGCCTTTCTTTGCAACATTTCCTGTAAAAGTCAAAGTTACAGATTAGATAAAAGATTCAATTGTCAAAATTCTTGGGAAATTTCAGAGCTTTCCTAAACTGAATGGGTGATATAATCATGTGTGTGTCTTCTAGCAGTGTCTCATGATCTGCCCCAACTAGATTTAAAGGATAAGTTCACCTCTCTGAACTGTTACTCCTGTATTTAGGGTGTAATATGTAATATGTTCAGCATCAACCACCTCACCCCGACCCCCCCCCATGACAAGGGGTGGGGGACCATTTTTTAAAAACTGCTCTGCCCACATGGCTGCATCATCCATTCACAGATTTCTGTGAATGAATGAACTACAACTAACATCATCCATTGCCGTAGACGGCTTGTAGTTTTCAATGAACTTCAAGGGTGCTGGTGAGCGTTCTTGTAGTTCATTGATCTTACTGAACTTCAGTAACTGCCTGTCCATATCAGAGGTATGGGCAGACAGCTATATTGACAGTCTGCAGGAGCCTGACATTGCACTCGCAATCTGATGATCATGGTTGCAATGCTTTACAGGCTCCTAAGGAAAGAAAATTATAATTTCTTTTAACCAGGTGATCCTGCCAGCAAAACGCTCTTTGTCTTACTATTAAAACACTCATTCTCTGCCCTATGTTTGGAGAAGCTGTGTTGTCACCCTAGGCTGTCCATGATACTTTTTTGATTTGCTCTAGTAGTTACATTTTCTGGACAGGATCTTCATGGATAATATTTAGCAAAATGTTAACTAGTTCTGAAAAATTACACACACAAAAATAGGCTAATACAAGTGAGAAAGTCTGTCAGATAAGAAAATGAGAGCGGGGCAGTAATGCATTCCTTCATTCCTGCTGAATCGTTTGATATTGGAGCCACGAGTGGCCCTGTTAGCACAAACTAGTTAAACTAATTTTTCCGTCAAGATTGATGAAGCAGGGTGGAAAATGATCGTTCATAGTTCAAAGGTTTTCAATTCCCGAGTATTCTTTTAATGCATTTTGTATGAGAAAATTGTCACAGGTTATTGCAAGCATGGCACAATATGGCATTCAACTAAGAATGAGATACTTCAATTGCTGCACAAGAAAAAACATGCCTACTATGAGCAAGATTGTGACAAATTATATACCATAGTTACCAAAGGGTGTAGTAATCAGTAAAGATGTATGACTCTTTGGTAATCAAATAATAAACAAAAAGTACAGTATAAGAGGTCCCAATTTGCTCCCCAAAGGAGCCATTCAGTCATAGTATAAATGCCATGTCAATGGAAGTTTACCTGTTGAGTCCTGGCAATATGCCAGAGGTGTAGTTACAGCCAGTTGGTGTTAAAAGATGTAAATAACAAAAATGAAAAATAGGCAGTTTCATCTCAGCATGTGCATAAGAGGGAAGGAAGGAAGGTAGGAAGGAAGGAAGGAAGGAAGGAAAACAAAGGGAAAAAAGGGACGGATATAGGCCTTTGGGAGAGAGCATGACAACCAGCCAGTATCAGCATCTGGGAAGTAACCCAAGTATTGATTTTACAGAGAAGTGTTGAAAAAGACCCAGGGATCCCACACCTGTTCAACAATTGAGAGGGTATTATTCATTCTAGCACCTTCAATCAATGTAACAAGGGTAACCAAGTTATATGGATGAAACAGGACGGAAATTACAAAAAAGAGAATGAATCTACATAGACACACTATAAAGCTATGTGGGAAGTGAAAGACAATCAGCCCAGTCACTAATATTACAAAATGCCATAAACTATCCTTGACATATAAACCTAATGTACATAAATTACAACAAATCAAATCTGTGAATTCTTTGTTGCGTCCCAGGACCATTAGGCATTTTTACTCCACCAGGTTCTTCCTCTATAACTAAATATGTATGTGTGACCAACCACCAGTGAATTCCAGACACCATAGCCTTCTCTTCGATGGATCACTCACATGTCACATGCATAACACCCAGTGAACCATATGTGCTCACCTCCTGGTTTGGACCTTAATCAAGGTCAAATGCACTTTTGCCCCTTTAGGGCTATATGCCAACTGGCTCCTGGCTCTCAGTAACAATCACAGGCACCACACATGGACTGTAACTTCTGTTTGACCTCCTTCTCTCTGTGTGACGTGTACTCATGCAAAAGTAACAAAACCCAATAGTCCTTCCATAAAACAATTTAATAAAATCTAAAATGTGACACTTACAAACAAATGCACTCTCAGTGCCATGCTCTGCACGTAGTATAAAAGTAAACCGCCTTTTCATTGCAGGGTCTCCACACTGCCCAGTTTTGGCATCAACTGTGCTGACTTGACTTTGTTCCTATATGCGTTGCACCTCCAAAGGCTTCCTCAGTAGGTCGAGGGCAGGCCAGCACAACCTCTTTATATAAAATACTGGCTAGCTCTGATGAGCTCCACAGCAATCTAACACTACACTCACACAAGCAGCCAGGTGCAGCCACTGGTGAGAATCAGTGGAAACTTGCAGGTGGATCGAAATTCTGCATGCATGCACTGTGTGCGAACAGCAGCTTTTAACCACACTGCAATCCTGGAAAGATCAACAGGTACTTTCTATACTTGCAGTCACCACATGTAAGCTACAGTATAATAACTTTTGTTCTTCGGATAAGAAACACAACTACGGGAAACTATAACATTATTTCTTATGTGTATGAATGTGAGTTCCTTAGATTGTAAGTGCCTTTTGGGCAGGGACTGATTTGGATGTATAATAAATATGTGGAAAGCACTGCATAATTTGACAGCTCTAAATATGTACCTGTAATAAATAAATAAATATGAACAGATAGATTTGTTTTATTTTATAAACCCAAATATAGGGGGGCTCAAGTGTGACCCTTGACATTGTTTAGGGGCTGCACATAATGATCAGTATATGTAATGCTAGAGAGGAGAGGAAATGATGGTCAGAGACAGTAGAGATGCTAGAGGCTTGGCTGAGATTGGAAACGTAATGCAAAAGACATGAACGACTGAGGATATTTTACATGATACTAGTAGGGATCATGACTCTGACCCCGTCACAAATCAATACTCCCACTCCAGACGAGTGGGATTCAAGGGCTACACAAGAAGTTTCAAAGGGCCACCTGTGCCCATAGGACTACAGATTGGACAGAGGCACGGTCAAAAGCCTACTATACCTGGCTGTGGTTACCTGTCTTCTGACAGCTATGCATATATGCCCAAAAAAACAGGAACTCACCTAAGAGTGCAATGCTGTCATCATCTAAAATCTCCTTCATGGTGAGTAACTGGAGGTTCGGTATCTTCTGAAACTGTTCAATGATTAATTTAGCAGCATGATCCATTCCTCGTCCCACTGGTAACCACAGCTTCTCCAGGTGAATAAGAGAGCCCAAAGCTATGGCTGTGAGGGAAAATATATTTTATTTTACTTCAGAGGCCTTGACGATGCAAAATGGCTTCCACATATTTTTGCAAATATTGTGCAACTAAAAGCTTTGTTTTTAATGCAAAGTAAAAGACAGAGTAATTTGTTTTCGTTCCTTTTTTCGCTGGCTAGCTGTTTTTTTGCTGTGCTCATTGATTTTCTAAATTTCTGGAAGATACACCCTCTAAAGGAATAAAAGCAAAGTGCAACCTGGCCTTAGCCACTGTTCACACCAGTGCAATTTGTCATGTGATTTGACAGTTCCAAATCACATGACAAGTTGCACCCCATTCCCGGCAATGGAACCATTCAAATAGCAACTCATGTCACAGCGACTTTGAAAAAGGTTCCTGCACTACTTTTTTCTGATTTCATTGCAGCTTCCGTAGACTTCTGTTAAAGCTGCAATGAAATCGGCAGTGCAAAATGAAATGATGTGCGGCTTTGAAAATCACGCGATTTCAAAGCCGCACCGGTGTGAATGGGGGCTCAAAGATCAACACCCAGCCAAACGTGTGGCTGCAGTTGAGTGAATAAGTGTCAGGACCTCTGTCAAGTGTTCTCAGTGGGGAGATTGCTCTTCGCTTCTTGTCCTGGTGCCACAGGGACAGAAAGTGAAGAGCAATCTCCCTGCTGAGAACACTTGACCAAAAACTTGACAGAGGTTCTGACTCTTACCCACTCAACTCCAGCCACACATTTGGCTGGATGTTGATCTTTGAGCCCCTGTTTACACGGGTGTGGCTTTAAAATTGTGCTACTTCATCGCAATTTCAAAGCCGCACATCATTGTGCTTTGCACTGCCGACTTCATTGTGGCTTAAAAGTAAGCCCTGCTTAAAAGCCCCCCTGCCCCAAAGCATACCCCTCCATGCTTAGGGCATGCAGTCTGGTATGGTTCGGGGGGGTGGGGCGCTTGCTGGGCTGCATGCTCGGATAAGGGTCTGGTATGGATTTTGGGGGAGACCCCGCTGTTTTTTGTTTTCATGATATTTTTTAGCTGGTAATTTTTTCTTACATTCAGCTGTCAGCAGGTAAGCCGCTGACAGCTGATGACTCATCGGTTGTTAAGGACATGAACGTGGGCTTGCTGGCCCTCTTCTTAGCAACCAGCTATATACAGTGTAAAAAAAAAAAAAAAAACACAAATTGCGGCAAAATCAAGGTAAACGCGCGGTACTTGCGTTTTGGATGCAGGTCCATTGAAGTCTATTACATGTAAAATGCTGCATTTTGTGGGAAAAAAGTCCCGGACCATTTCCAAAAACACAGAGGCACAAAAATGCATTGATGTGAACCTGTTCCATAGTAACTCATGTTAAAAAATTCCCTGCATTTATGCAAAATGCATCGTAAAACGCATTAGTGTGGATCGAGCCTAACTTTCTTAGTATTGCCAGATGGGTTTTTTTAAAATAAAGCAGGAAAAAGTAGTAAAATGTATTACTGTATATGCAGTCTGATTGCATGAATGCCAAAAATATGTGCACCGCTCAGGAGAATGAATGATCAGCAATCCAGTGTGGGTGCCCCCGCTTGCCACCATGTAGTCACAAATATAGAAGAAGAATCGGCTGTACACCACCATGGAACTTGAATGAAATGAAGTCCTTTCTTTACACATGTCAAGCATCAGTCAGGTTACAACAGGATACAATTGGAACTTGGTTACCAATTGTATCTTCTTGTATCTTGTCTGATGCTTGACGTGTAAATAAAGGACTTCACTTCATTCAAGCTCCATGGTGGTGTGCAGCGATTCTTCTTGTGTATCTGAGCCTGATTGCATTACAGTAATACATTAAAAGGGTTCAGTTGAAATGTTTTCCATTAAAGAACCCAAAGGCACACCCCCTCCACATAGGTAGAGGAAGGAAGGAATGTGCAGAACTGTGCTGTGACAAGACAAGCTCGCTGCTAATCTATTTACTCTATTGACGTTACTATTGGCCCTTTGGCATTGTCAGGGATGACGACGTGACGTCACCGCTTCCCTGGTTGCAGACAAGACCCCTGATGCGCTGTTTCTGTGATGACCTTGTGGCGCGCCGCATTCCCGTTGTGAGAATGTGTGTGTGTATGACACACATCAGCCAGACAGCAATGCCTTTCTGAGTGTGCCTTTTTCCATGATGACCTTGTGGCACTGCCACATTCTCGCTGGCGGGAATGCTTGTGAGTATGACACGCATCAGCATGATAGCAATGCCTTCCCGAGTGTGATTGGTTGGTGAGACAAGGCTTGGCGATCAGTTGTTTGTTTATATGTGGTGCACTCCCCATTGGTTACATGTTTATACTATGGAACCAGGATGAGGCTTGGAGTGCAGGTTGAGATGCTCTCCTTCTCAGCTATTGAGATTGTTAGTGAGGCTTGGAGGGCAAGCTGTTGGCCTCACTTCTGGTCCCACCATGATAGGGGCGGTGCCAGTACCATACATCATTAAGACACTAGTTTATAAATTCAGTGGCAATATGGGGAGGCAAGAGATATCCCCCTGCTTATCTTATGCCTTCCACATTGCTTTTATACTATTTTTGTGATCACATTTTTTTTATTCTCTCTACATCTGTTTCATTAATGTATGATCTTATATAAATCTTTTTAAATGACCTGCACCATTTGCACCCTGCTGGCTCATTGTTGCTGTCTGGTCGTATGGTTCGGAGTCCAGGAATCTCTGCTTGGTTCCGTCTGGTTTCTCCCTCAACATCACACTAGGGCACTAGACACGAAGCGTTCAGAGCCCGTTTGACTCACTGCCGTATGGTAGGTGTGTCCATCATATCTGGTAAGAGTACCTAATTTTTTCTATTTTGAAGATCGATTTGAAGTCTTCACATGTATTTCAGTTATTTGATCTGAACTTCAGCCATACATCACTGTTGGAAGTGGACCCCTTTCCTTCGTCACTGTTTGGACTTTGGTGTTTATTTTTTGGAAACACACATAATTTTTGCTTTATTGTTTTACAGTGGACTTCCCTTTTCCATGTACTTAAGTGTACTCACTTTTCATGTATATTGTGACTATGGTTCATTTTTTCTGATTTGTTTCAGCACTTTTGCATATGTACCTAGATTGAGTGGCTCACTATTACTTGTCCTTGTATTTATGATTCTCACTACTGCAGGGCCGGCGCTCCCACTAGGCGAACTAGGCAGCTGCCTAGGGCGCACTGCCACCTAGGGGCGCAGCCACAGCCGCTGGGTCCCCTCAAGAGGACTGGCGGGTGTTGGCTGGTGCAGTGCCGAGTATAGTGGGAGGTGGCTCCCGCAGCTCCATCTGGCTGGCTGCAGAGTCACTCGGCGGCGAGTAGGAAGAGGCAGTTCCCCCCCTCCCCCAGAGCCAACCATACCAATGTCCAGCAGCCGTGGGTGTAAGCTCTCTGCCCTCCCCGCCCCGCCTCCCTCGGTGATGTGCAGCCATTAGAGGAGCAGGGCGAGCGGCATTGTGCACAGAGACAGCCGGATGGACTGGCCATAGGACACACGCTGGTCTTGCAGCCCGCCCTGCTTACCCAACCTCTCCGCGGTCGTCAGCCGGAGCCCGGGGGTGGAACCAAACGATCAGCTGATCGGATGGGGGACGAGCTGGAGGAGGTCTCCCGTGCATGAGCTATGACTCGCAGCCTGTAGGAAACCCCATCTCCTAATCCTGGGACTTGTGACAAATCGACTGCTGCCCGCTGCCATGTGGACGGAGCTGAAAAGAAGTGCCCCAAGGTAAGAACTTGTCAGGTGGTGGGGGAAGTGCTGCTGGGGATGAAGGCTTCCAGTCAGACATTTTTCACTGGTGTGTGACTGAATCCACCTGGCTTCATCCCTCCTCCTGCTTACACCCCCCCTCCCCTCCTGTCCACCTGGCTCCACACACCCCTCTTATCCACCTGGCTCCATCCCTCCTCCTGCCTACACCCCCCCCCTCCTGTCCACCTGGCTCCACCCCCCCTCTTATCCACCTGGCTCCATCCCTCCTCCTGCCTACACCCCCCTCCTGTCCACCTGGCTCCATACCTTCACTTGGCTACATCCCCCTCTCCTGTCCACCTGGCTCCATCCCTCCACCTGGCTGCCCCCTCTCCTGTCCACCTGGCTGCACCTCCTCTCCTGTCCTCCTGGCTCAATTCCTCCACCTGTCTGCACCTCCCCTCCTGTCCACCTGGGTGCACCCTCTCCTTTCCACCTGGCTGCACCCACCCTCTCCCGTCCACCTGGCTCCATCTCCTTATCTGGCTGACCCCCCCATCCTTGCTGCACCCCTCTCTCCTGTCCACCTGGCTCCATCCTCCCTCCACCTGGCTGCACCCCCTCTCCTGTCCACCTGGCTCCATCCCTCCACCTGGCTACACCCCCCTATCCACCTGGCTCCATCCTTCCACCTGGCTCCATTCCTCTACCTGGCTACACGCCCTCCACCTGGCTACACCCCCCTCCTATCCACCTGGCTCCATCCATCTACCTAGCTACACCCCCTCCACCTGGCTACACCCCCTCCTATCTACCTGACTCCATCCCTCCTCCTGGCTACACCCCCCTCCTGTCCACCTGGCTCCATCCCTTCACCTGGCTACACCCTCTCTCCTGTCCACCTGGCTCCATCCTCCCTCCACCTGGCTGTCCCCCTCTCCTGTCCACCTGGCTATAGCCTCCCTCCACCTGGCTGCACCTCCTCTTCTGTCCAACTGGCTCCATTCCTCCACCTGTCTGAACCCCCCCTCCTGTCCACCTGGCTAAATCCTCCCTCCACCTGGCTGCCCCCCTCTCCTGTCCACCTGGCTATAGCCTCCCTCCACCTGGCTGCACCTCCTCTCCTGTCCAACTGGCTCCTTTCCGCCACCTGTCTGCACCCCCCCTGTCTACCTGGCTGCACCCCCTCCTTTCCACCTGACTGCACCCCCCCCTCTCCCATCTACCTAGCTCCATCTCCTTACCTGGCTGACCCCCACTTCTGACCACCTGGCTCCATCCTCCCTCCACCTGGCTCCATCCCTCCACTGGGAGTTTTGGTGCTAAAATTATTTAATTAATTTAGATTTTTTTTTTTAAGGGGGGGGGCGCAAGTAGTCGATCTCGCCTAGGGTGCAAAATAGTCTTGCACCAGCCCTGCACTACTGTGCACTTTACAGTGCATAGATGCATTCGCTTGTATAATTTTACTATTTTAGCACTACACAAATTTTTTATACATTTACTTGGACTTTGCTTCTTTGAGTGTTAGCAGCTATACTCTCTTTTCTGGTTTACTGCAGTTTTCTCCCCATTTAATATAATCTATTTATAGCACCCTCCCTGACACAAATTTCAGCCTGGTTTTATCTTGGTTGATGGAGAACTTGTCAGAAGTTGTTATGCTAATAACAGAGCAACGAAACAGCAGAAACAAACGGGACTCAGTGCTTTGGAGAGAGATAAGTGAACACTAAAGATATATGTGCCCAGGTCAAATTTCATGAATGCGGTTTACATCTACTTTAAAAACAAATGGAAAAAATGTATACTTTACCAAAGCGTTCAGAAATATTGGCTCCATAAATGCTGTGCTGGTCCAGATTTAAAACTTTTAAAGATGTCAAATTCTTTAATCCTTCAGCTGTTAAGAGGCCAAGGGAAACATATGAATAAAGTATGGCCACCCAGGAACAGGAAGTGTGAAAACTTGCAGGATTTCCAGGTGAAAATATAGGTAAAAAATAAAAAAGAAAGCATGAAAAAGAAAAAACTACTACATCCACCACCTAAAAACTTGTAAGCAATAATTTAGTATTAAATAAATTAAGTAAGTCAAATTTATTGGGGTTGGACACATTTTAAAAACCTGTTTTTAGAAAAGCTCAGTAGTGTTTGCATAAACAACACTTTTTCCTTTTTGTGGCAATCCTCATACCCCAAAGGGATAGTTAGGGACCTCCAGTGGTCAGGTAAACTGAAATTTCACCTTAAAGTGCTTTTAAAGGCTAAAGGTTTTTTTTACCTTCATGCATTATGGTCTGCTCTTACTACTCTACCTTCAGCATGGAAGCTGAGGCCTCTGACCCAGGCCTTGTCTTTTGAATACATGTACAACCAGCAGGCTTAGGCAATCAGAAGCAAACAGCATACTCCTTTCCACACTTTTAGCAGAACCCAAGGGGGGGGGGGGGGGTAGATCTCACAGGTTCACCTTAATATTTATACCCTTCCCCATCATACACCAAGGATAATAAATCTCTTACTGGTTGGCTAGGGAGATAAACATTTTCATAATTTTGCAAAACTATATTACGTATACCTATATTACTATATTACGTTTTTGGAACTCTCCTCCTTCATAGTGGACCTTACAGGTAACCTGATAGAACTAACACCTGCAGTGGCATTACTAGGGATAAATCTATATCATGAGATTGCAGACATGGCGCTTCATTTGCAGGCATTTTTCGCCGCCTTGTGGCGCTTTGTGAATCACCGAGTAGCTTCCGCCCATTCATAGTATATATTACTACAGGCGGTTTGATTGACATCTGAGATGATGTCACTTCCTGTTTTCTCTCTCCAATTGCACCCAGGAGAGAGGAACCAGGAAGTATGAGGAGACATCGCTGGAGAGGACAACACACTGCAAGGTAAGTAAGGGGGGCTTTGATGTGAGGCTGCTGCCACTTGGTGACACATGCTGCTCTAACTTGGTGACACATTCTGCTGCTCTAACTTGGTGACACATTCTGCTTCTCTAACTTGGTGACACATGCTGCTGCAACTTGGTGACACATTCTGCTGCAACTTGGTGACACATTCTGCTGCAACTTGATGACACATTCTGCTGCAACTTCATGACACATGCTGCTCTAAATTGGTGACACATTCTGCTGCAACTTGGTGACACATGCGGCTCTAACTTGGTGACACATGCTGCTCTAACTTGGTGACAAATGCTACTCTAACTTGGTGACACATGCTGCTGCAACTTGGTGACACATGCTGCTGCAACTTGGTGACACATGCTGCTGCAACTTGGTGACACATGCTGCTGCAACTTGGTGACACATGCTGCTCTAACTTGGTGACACATGCTGCTCTAACTTGGTGACACATTCTGTTGCAACTTGGCGACACATTCTGTTGCAACTTGGTGACATATGCTACTCTAACTTGGTGACACATGCTACTCTAACTTGGTGAGAGATTCTGCTGCAACTTGGTGACACATGCTGCTGCAACTTAGTGACACATGCTGCTCTAACTTGGTGACACATTCTGCTGCAACTTGGTGACACATTCTGCTGCAACTTGGCGACACATTCTGTTGCAACTTGGTGACACATGCTTCTGCTCTAACTTGGTGACACATTCTGCTGCAACTTGGTGACACATTCTGCTGCAACTTGGTGACACATGCTACTCTAACTTGGTGACACATGCTACTCTAACTTGGTGAGAGATTCTGCTGCAACTTGGTGACACATGCTGCTGCAACTTGGTGACACATGCTGCTGCAACTTGGTGACATGCTGCTGCAACTTGGTGACACATTCTGTTGCAACTTGGTGACACATTCTGCTGCAACATGGTGACACATTCTGCTGCAACATGGTGACACATGCTGCTGCAACTTGGCGACACATGCTGCTGCAACTTGGCGACACATTGTGCTGCAACTTGATGACACATTCTGCTGCAACTTGGTGACACACTCTGCTGCAACTTGGTGACACATGCTGCTGCAATTGGTGGTGACACATGCTGCTGCAACTTGGTGGGACACATGCTGCTGCAATTTGGTGATGACACATGCTGCTGCAATTTGGTGATGACACATGCTGCTGCAATTTGGTGATGACACATGCTGCTGCAATTGATGGTGACACAGGCTGCATTTGGTGGGACACAGGCTGCATGTAAGGAGGGACTCCGCTGGGGATACCTGATGGCATCTGGTGGCAGGTGACATGGCTAGTGACACGCTCAGTGCACCCACTGGTTCTGCATTATGGTGACACTAACCACACGACCTTAGAGCCACGCCCACTATTTCACTGGAACACGCCCATTTTCACCAAGTGGGAGGGGTCAAAAAGGAAGGGCGGGGTCTGGCGCCCCCCCATCCTAAAACTTCACCAGCCGCCACTGATTTTTAACCTTGGTAACCAAGATTCTTTTCCAGTTAGTTCTCACCCGGGGTAAGCGGAAAGAGATTGTCAATTATATGGCAATTACCTGGTATCCTTGTAATTTTTTATTATATGTTCTCTGATTCTTTGTTATATTATGATCTATGCAATCTGATAAGCAATACTAAAATAACGGTAGTCACCATTGTTGGAAACTGTCAATTTAAAACCTAATAAAATGTTTAACCACTTCCCGACCGCCGCACGAAGATGTACGTCGACAGCATGGCACGGGCAGGCATAAGGGCTTACATGTACGCCCTTGCCTGCCCGCGGGTCGGGGGCCCGATCGGGCCCCCGCCCGGTGCCTGCGGCGGTCGGTATTCGTTCGGGAGCGATCCCGGACGAGGGGACGGCCATTCATTCATGGCCACCCCCTCGCGATCGCTCCCGACGAATGAAAATGTCCCGTGACATCATTTCCTCTCCTGTAATGTAAACACAGGAGAGGAAGTGATGTATTCTCTCCTCCGTGTCGGTATTTTTCGTTCCGGCACCGAGGAGAGAGGTTCGGTGAGTTGCACCAACACACCACACATACAGTAGAACATGCCAGGCACACTCACACCCCCCCTTTACCCCCCGATCACCCCCCAATTACCCCTGCCCCCCCAGTCACAGTGACACCAATTGCTTTTTTTTTTTTTTGCATTGGTGTCATTTGTGACTGTAATAACTGTTAGGGCAGTTAGGGTTAGCCCCCTTTAGTTCTAATGTGCCCCCCTAACCCCCCCAATAAAGGTTTAACCCCGTGATCACCCCCCGTCGCCAGTGTCACTAAGGCTGGGTTCACATTGCAGCGGTTTATGAGAACGAATGTGATTCGCACCGCACTGCAGTGCAAATCACATCCGATCTCTGTGCGATTCGAGTTCAGCCATACAGATAGTATGGCTGAATTCGTGTCGCACCCGCCGCACCCGCCGCAAATTCGCACGGGACCCTTTTTTTGGCCCGCAGCAGAATCGGATCGCATGGGTGTTCACACCATGCGATCCGAGTTTGCAGATCGCACTGCGATATGCGAACTGATCTGGGGGTGTCATTAACATTTCACTGACACTCCCAGCAGTTCGCATAGGGCAGTGTGAACTGCCGCCGGGAGGCATGCGATGCGGGAACCCGCCGCGGATTCATGGCGTTCCCGCATCGCTCCAGTGTGAACCCAGCCTAATAAGCGATAGTTTTTCTGATCGCTGTATTAGTGTCACAGGTGACGCTAGTTAGGCAGGTAGGTATTTAGGTTTGCCGCAGCTTTTTATAGCGCCAGGGACCCCCATATACTACCGCATAAAGCCCCCTGATTGCCCCCTAGTTAACCCTTTCACCAGTGATCACCATATAACTGTTACAGGTGACGCTGGTTGGTTAGTTATTTTTTTATAGTTTCAGGGCACCCGCCATTTATTACCTAATAAAGGTTTAACCCCCTGATCACCCGGCGGGTGTCATTTGTGACTGTAATAACTGTTAGGGCAGTTAGGGTTAGCCCCCTTTAGTTCTAAGGTACCCCCCTAACCCCCCCAATAAAGGTTTAACCCCGTGATCACCCCCCGTCGCCAGTGTCACTAAGGCTGGGTTCACATTGCAGCGGTTTATGAGAACGGATGTGATTCGCACCGCACTGCAGTGCAAATCACATCCGATCTCTGTGCGATTCGAGTTCAGCCATACAGATAGTATGGCTGAATTCGTGTCGCACCCGCCGCACCCGCCGCAAACTCGCACGGGACCCTTTTTTTGGTCCGCAGCAGAATCGGATCGCATGGGTGTTCACACCATGCGATCCGAGTTTGCAGATCGCACTGCGATATGCGAACTGATCTGGGGGTGTCATTAACATTTCACTGACACTCCCAGCAGTTCGCATAGGGCAGTGTGAACTGCCGCCGGGAGGCATGTGATGCGGGAACCCGCCGCGGATTCGTGGCGTTCCCGCATCGCTCCAGTGTGAACCCAGCCTAATAAGCGATCGTTTTTCTGATCACTGTATTAGTGTCACAGGTGACGCTAGTTAGGCAGGTAGGTATTTAGGTTCGCCGCAGCTTTTTATAGCGCCAGGGACCCCCATATACTACCGCATAAAGCCCCCTGATTGCCCCCTAGTTAACCCTTTCACCAGTGATCACCATATAACTGTTACAGGTGACGCTGGTTGGTTAGTTATTTTTTTTATAGTTTCAGGGCACCCACCATTTATTACCTAGTCTCACTAGTGTACCCCTAAATTTAGGGGTGTCTACTTTCCAAAATGGGGTCATTTGGGGGGGGTTTGTGCCATCTTGGCATTTTATGGCCTTCAAAACTGTAACGCCCTTAGAAAGCCTGAAGGCGGTGCTTGGTTTTCGTGGCCCCGTACGCGGCTAGGCTCCCAAAAAGTCCCACATATGTGGTATCCCCGTACTCAGGAGAAGCAGCAGAATTTATTTTGGGGTGTCATTTCACATTTGCCCATGGCATGCGTGAGAAATATATCATTTAGTGACAACTTTGTGAAAAAAAAAAAAAAGTTTGTAATTTTCCCGCAACTTGTGGCAAAATATAAAATATTCCATGGACTCAACATGCCTCTCAGCAAATAGCTTGGGGTGTCTACTTTCTAAAATGGGGTCATTTGTGGGGGTTTTGTGCCATCTTGGCATTTTATGGCCTTCAAAACTGTAATAGGTAGTGAGGAGTGAAGTCAAATATTTACGCCCTTAGAAAACCTGAAGGCGGTTCTTGATTTTCGGGGCCCCGTACGCGGCTAGGCTCCCAAAAAGTCCCACATATGTGGTATCCCCGTACTCAGGAGAAGCAGCAGAATTTATTTTGGGGTGTCATTTCACATATGACCATAGCATGTGTAAGCAATATATCATTTAGTGACAACTTTGTGAAAAAAAAATAAAAAAAAATTAAAGTTTGTAATTTTCCCGCAACTTGTGGCAAAATATAAAATATTCCATGGACTCAAAATGCCTCTCAGCAAATAGCTTGGGGTGTCTACTTTCTAAAATGGGGTCATTTGTGGGGTTTTTGTGCCATCTTGGCATTTTATGGCCTTCAAAACTGTAATAGGTAGTGAGAAGTGAAATCAAAAATGTACGCCCTTAGAAAGCCTGAAGGCAGTGCTTGGTTTTCGGGGCCCCGTACGTGGCTAGGCTCCCAAAAAGTCCCACATATGTGGTATCCCCGTACTCAGGAGAAGCAGCAGAATTTATTTTGGGGTGTCATTTCTAGTGATGGACGAACGTTTCGCCCGGCGGTCGTTTCGCGGCGAATTTCCGACATTCGCGGTCCGCACGTTCGAACGCCTTTTTCCGTCGTTCGCCGCGGCGGACTTACGTGTTTAATGTATACAAGAACTTTAACCTTTGGTGACACGTTTATCATGTGATACAGGACAGCCAATTGAGACATGACAGCACATGGACACTTGGACATTCCCCCTAACCTATAAATACACCCGATCCGGTGGCCATTTTACATTCTTTCTTCTGTTACGATAGGGACAGGTTCCTGTGTGGAGTAGGGAGAGATAAACCACTAGCTATTTGGTACACAAAAGTTCTTTTCAGGACTGGTATAGGTGTTAGGTGTTGATAGGTTTGCTGTGCTGCTGATTCTTGCAGCAGCCTGAGTGTCTTTTGTTAGTTTAGAGAAAGGGAAAGGACGGTGTATGCTACAGGGACAGCCAGATTAGTCTTTCATCATCATCATCATCATCATCATCATTAGCTGTTACTATCAAGGTCCACAAAAGAGCTGTTCCAGTAACCACTAATCGTTCTCTTTTTTTGCCAATTTGTATAGGGACAGGAAGGAAGCAGTGTTGTCAGGCAGTGAGGGTAATTTTAAAGACTTGCTGTTATTATTAGTTCCACAAAGGTTCTTTTCAGGACTGGTATCAGTGGTACAGTAATAGGCTTGTACATGTATAATATTCTTTCTTCCAAATATAGAAAGGATATTATACTTGACTGCTGCCCTTCTGCTGCAGTCTGCTAAACATTCACAACTCACTTGTTCCACAAAAGTTCTTATAAGGACTGGTAACTTGGTATAGGGTGCTACGGTACATAGGCTTGAGTGCGGTACAGTCTGCTGTTCTGTAAGGACCGCTATCGGTCCACAATAGATAGGGTTGACGTGCACCACTGCTGACCGCTGCCCTATACTGCAGCAGTCCTTCAGCGGTATAGGGACTGACGTACAGTCTGCTAATCACTAACACACAACCTGCTTGTTCCACAAAAGTTCTTATAAGGACTGGTAACTTGGTATAGGGTGCTACGGTACATAGGCTTGAGTGCGGTACAGTCTGCTGTTCTGTAAGGACCGCTATCGGTCCACAATAGATAGGGTTGACGTGCACCACTGCTGACCGCTGCCCTATACTGCAGCAGTCCTTCAGCGGTATAGGGACTGACGTACAGTCTGCTAAACACTAATACACAACCTGCTTGGTCCACAAAAGTTCTTATAAGGACTGGTAACTTGGTATAGGGTGCTACGGTACATAGGCTTGAGTGCGGTACAGTCTGCTGTTCTGTAAGGACCGCTATAGGTCCACAATAGATAGGGTTGACGTGCACCACTGCTGACCGCTCACCTATACTGCAGCAGTCCTTCAGCGGTATAGGGACTGACGTACAGTCTGCTAATCACTAACACACAACCTGCTTGTTCCACAAAAGTTCTTATAAGGACTGGTAACTTGGTATAGGGTGCTACGGTACATAGGCTTGAGTGCGGTACAGTCTGCTGTTCTGTAAGGACCGCTATCGGTCCACAATAGATAGGGTTGACGTGCACCACTGCTGACCGCTGCCCTATACTGCAGCAGTCCTTCAGCGGTATAGGGACTGACGTACAGTCTGCTAAACACTAATACACAACCTGCTTGGTCCACAAAAGTTCTTATAAGGACTGGTAACTTGGTATAGGGTGCTACGGTACATAGGCTTGAGTGCGGTACAGTCTGCTGTTCTGTAAGGACCGCTATCGGTCCACAATAGATAGGGTTGACGTGCACCACTGCTGACCGCTCACCTATACTGCAGCAGTCCTTCAGCGGTATAGGGACTGACGTACAGTCTGCTAATCACTAACACACAACCTGCTTGTTCCACAAAAGTTCTTATAAGGACTGGTAACTTGGTATAGGGTGCTACGGTACATAGGCTTGAGTGCGGTACAGTCTGCTGTTCTGTAAGGACCGCTATCGGTCCACAATAGATAGGGTTGACGTGCACCACTGCTGACCGCTGCCCTATACTGCAGCAGTCCTTCAGCGGTATAGGGACTGACGTACAGTCTGCTAAACACTAATACACAACCTGCTTGGTCCACAAAAGTTCTTATAAGGACTGGTAACTTGGTATAGGGTGCTACGGTACATAGGCTTGAGTGCGGTACAGTCTGCTGTTCTGTAAGGACCGCTATCGGTCCACAATAGATAGGGTTGACGTGCACCACTGCTGACCGCTCACCTATACTGCAGCAGTCCTTCAGCGGTATAGGGACTGACGTACAGTCTGCTAATCACTAACACACAACCTGCTTGTTCCACAAAAGTTCTTATAAGGACTGGTAACTTGGTATAGGGTGCTACGGTACATAGGCTTGAGTGCGGTACAGTCTGCTGTTCTGTAAGGACCGCTATCGGTCCACAATAGATAGGGTTGACGTGCACCACTGCTGACCGCTGCCCTATACTGCAGCAGTCCTTCAGCGGTATAGGGACTGACGTACAGTCTGCTAAACACTAATACACAACCTGCTTGGTCCACAAAAGTTCTTATAAGGACTGGTAACTTGGTATAGGGTGCTACGGTACATAGGCTTGAGTGCGGTACAGTCTGCTGTTCTGTAAGGACCGCTATCGGTCCACAATAGATAGGGTTGACGTGCACCACTGCTGACCGCTGCCCTATACTGCAGCAGTCCTTCAGCGGTATAGGGACTGACGTACAGTCTGCTAAACACTAATACACAACCTGCTTGGTCCACAAAAGTTCTTATAAGGACTGGTAACTTGGTATAGGGTGCTACGGTACATAGGCTTGAGTGCGGTACAGTCTGCTGTTCTGTAAGGACCGCTATAGGTCCACAATAGATAGGGTTGACGTGCACCACTGCTGACCGCTCACCTATACTGCAGCAGTCCTTCAGCGGTATAGGGACTGACGTACAGTCTGCTAATCACTAACACACAACCTGCTTGTTCCACAAAAGTTCTTATAAGGACTGGTAACTTGGTATAGGGTGCTACGGTACATAGGCTTGAGTGCGGTACAGTCTGCTGTTCTGTAAGGACCGCTATCGGTCCACAATAGATAGGGTTGACGTGCACCACTGCTGACCGCTGCCCTATACTGCAGCAGTCCTTCAGCGGTATAGGGACTGACGTACAGTCTGCTAAACACTAATACACAACCTGCTTGGTCCACAAAAGTTCTTATAAGGACTGGTAACTTGGTATAGGGTGCTACGGTACATAGGCTTGAGTGCGGTACAGTCTGCTGTTCTGTAAGGACCGCTATCGGTCCACAATAGATAGGGTTGACGTGCACCACTGCTGACCGCTGCCCTATACTGCAGCAGTCCTTCAGCGGTATAGGGACTGACGTACAGTCTGCTAAACACTAATACACAACCTGCTTGGTCCACAAAAGTTCTTATAAGGACTGGTAACTTGGTATAGGGTGCTACGGTACATAGGCTTGAGTGCGGTACAGTCTGCTGTTCTGTAAGGACCGCTATCGGTCCACAATAGATAGGGTTGACGTGCACCACTGCTGACCGCTGCCCTATACTGCAGCAGTCCTTCAGCGGTATAGGGACTGACGTACAGTCTGCTAAACACTAATACACAACCTGCTTGGTCCACAAAAGTTCTTATAAGGACTGGTAACTTGGTATAGGGTGCTACGGTACATAGGCTTGAGTGCGGTACAGTCTGCTGTTCTGTAAGGACCGCTATAGGTCCACAATAGATAGGGTTGACGTGCACCACTGCTGACCGCTCACCTATACTGCAGCAGTCCTTCAGCGGTATAGGGACTAAGAGTTTTGTCACAGGGTCATTTAAAAAATGACAGGCAGAGGAAGAGGCAGGCCCTTCCGCAGGGGTGGTAGGGGTAGGGCAGGAGCAACAGGCTTGAGCCAAAGTGGGAAGTTGCAGAAGGTGCGTTCAATTACTTTAAAGGATGCACCAGACTTGGTTGAGTGGCTCGCTCAGCCTTACTCTTCTGCACCCTCCTCATCCTCTCGATCTGCACCCTCTTCTTCACTCTCTGCTATGTGCACCCCCAAAGACACTACCACCAACAACACGACCACCACCACCACCACCACATACCTTCCGCTTGAGTCACTGGAATTATTTTCCGATCCATATCAAGAGGACATTTCTGATGCGCAGCCACTCTTGGTATTGGATCAGGAAGAGGAGGTAGCAACAAGCGCTACTCAGCAGTCTGACGCCAGTACCCAGATCAGCCCAAGGAGGAGGTTGGTCCCCGGTGTTGCTGCCTACTCCGAGATCTCTACTTATAGCGGTGGGGAAGGTGACGTTGATGATGACGTGTCTAGTGATGTCACGTGGGTGCCCACAAGAGAGGAAGAGGAGGGGAGTTCAGAGGGAGATATGGACCAGCAGATAGGGAGGAGAAGCAGCAATGACTTACATTGCACAGCAGGGACAAAGCAGACTGCAAATGTATCAGGAGCGAGTCATCGACCATGTACGGTCACATCTGGCGCTCCCAGGACACCGGCACATGGCTCCGCAGTGTGGGCTTTTTTTAACGTGTCCGCTGCTGACAATAGCGTTGCCATCTGCAATCTTTGCAGTCAACGCGTTAGTCGCGGTAAGCCCAATACTCACCTAGGGACGACCGCCTTAAGAAGGCACATGAGCAGCCATCACCGAGCCCAGTGGGAGCAACGGAACACACAAAGCCACACTGCAGGCTCTCACCGTCCAGCCTCGTCTTCTACTTCTCCTTCTCCTCTCTCCTCACAATTGTCCTCCACTCCACCTTCCATCACGCCAAGCTCACATTTTTCTGCAAAAAGGCAGGCTTCCGTGGGCCTAATGTTTGAGCGTAAAAAAATGATGATGCCGGATAACCCTCTTGCCCAACGGTTGGCGGCTGGCTTGTCAGAACTCATAGCCCGCCAACTACTGCCATATAAACTGGTGGACTCGGAGGCCTTTCGCAAATTTGTGGCCATTGGAACACCACAATGGAAGGTCCCAGGAAGGAAGTATTTCTCAGAGAAGGGCATCCCAGAGCTATATGGCCATGTTCAGCGGCAAGTGAATGTATCTCTGGCACACAGTGTCGGTGCCAAGATACATCTGACCACAGACACGTGGTCTAGCAAACACGGGCAGGGAAGGTATATCAGTTTTACTGCCCACTGGGTGAACCTTCTGACGGCCGTCAAGCATGTAACCCGTGGCACCCGTGTAGATTTGGTTTTACCGCCACGGATTGCATGCAGGCCTGACTCTTCTTCTCCTCCTCCTACTCCATCCTCCTCCCTCTCCTCCTCAGCTGCCTCCTCCTTTTCCGCTGCTAGCGTCTCTTCCACTGCACCGCCCAAGCTCCCCAGAACCTATTCCACATGCCAGGTGAGACGTTGCCATGCCGTGCTGCGTCTGTTGTGCCTGGAAGCAAAGAGCCACACTGGCCCGGCACTCCTTTCAGCTTTGCGTTCACAGGCAGATGAGTGGCTAACACCGCTCAATTTGACAGTTGGTAAAGTGGTGTGTGACAACGGTGCCAATCTGCTTAGCGCATTGAAACAGGGCAAAATCACGCACGTGCCGTGCATGGCACACGTCTTAAACTTGGTCGTGCAGCGATTCCTTGTCAAATACCCTGGGGTCCAGGACATCTTGCGGCAGGCAAGGAAAATCTCGGCCCATTTCAGAAGATCTTACACGGCCATGGCTCGCCTTGCTGACATTCAGCGGCGACACCATCTGCCGGTCAGACGTCTTATTTGCGATTGCCCGACGCGATGGAACTCAACCTTCTATATGCTTGATAGGCTGCTCCAGCAGAAACGTGCAGTTAACGTCTACCTGTATGAACTCTGCGAAAGAAACGGTTCTGGGGAGCTGGGTTTTTTTTCACCGCGCCAGTGGCTGCTCATGCGCGACACATGCAGACTTCTGCGGCCATTTGAGGAGATCACCAAACTGGTCAGTCGCAGCCATGGCGCCATCAGTGACATGGTACCTTATGCCTTCTTTCTGGAGCGTGCATTGCGTCGTGTCATTGATCAGGCTGTGGAGGAGCAGGAGCGGGAAGATGAGGAAGTCGCAATGCTGGATGAATTCCCAGGGGGGGCTACTCTATCTGAGACAAGTCAACAACAGGAGTCTGATGAGGAGTCAGAGGAGGATGGTGCCGGGGCGGATGAGCAGGAGCAAGAAGAGCATGCTTTAAACCTTTCTGGGATCCCTGTTGTGCGAGGATGGGGAGAGGAGAATGAAGAGGACGACATTATCCTGGATGATGAGCAGGAGCCAGGCCACCACACCGCTTCCACTTTAGTGCAAATGGGGGCCTTCATGCTCCAGTGTTTTAATAGGGACCCCCGTATAAAAAGCATGAGGGTCAAGGACCAGTACTGGGTGGCAACGTACTTAGACCCCCGGTACAAACACAAAATGGCGGAAATGTTACCGCCGTCGCAGAGGGCTGTCAGAATGCAGCACTTCCAGGCCTTGCTTCGAGAAATGCTGCATTCTGCTTTTGCGTGCGCTGGCAGAGGAGCAATTCCCACTCCCAGAGAAGGATTTGCGGGTACCAATCCAACAGCGCCTGCAAGAAGAGGCCGGTTTGAAGATGTGTTGGTGACTTCGGATATGAGGTCATTCTTTCAGCCGACCCATCGACAGGTGTCATCCGGATCCAGCATCAGGGAACGCCTAGACCGTCAGGTGTCCGACTACATTGGGTTAACGGCCGATGTGGACGCTCTGAGGAGTGATGAACCCCTAGACTACTGGGTGGGCAGGCTTGACCTCTGGCCAGAGCTTGCCCAATTTGCAATCGAACTGTTGGCTTGCCCCTCATCCAGTGTCCTGTCCGAAAGGACGTTCAGCGCAGCAGGGGGGATTGTGACCGATAAGCGTACTCGCCTAGCTCACCACAGTGTTAACTACCTCACATTTCTAAAAATGAATGAGGCATGGATCTCGGAGGAATTCAACACATGTGACCAGTAGACCATGTATATGTCTATAAACTATTTTTTTAATCAAGCACACAGACCTTCTTAATTCATTTGGCTCACTTCCTTGACCCAAAAAAGCACACCGTACTATATGCCCCTACCCTCCTCTTTGAAGAGGTTGAGCGGTGTCATATTTCTACTGGGGCTGCTTATGATATCCCTGTGCTGTGCTGACTTCCTCCTGGGGGTTCTTATTATGAAGGGATCACACTATCCCTGTGCTGTGCTGACTTCCTCCTGGGGGTTCTTATTATGAGGGGATCACACCATCCCTGTGCTGTGCTGACTTCCTCCTGGGGCTGCTTACGGTGCTGCTGTCAGTGCTGTATGTCACGGTGCTGCTGTCAGCGCTGTATGTCACGGTGCTGCTGTCAGCGCTGTATGTCACGGTGCTGCTGTCAGCGCTGTATGTCACGGTGCTGCTGTCAGCGCTGTATGTCACGGTGCTGCTGTCAGCGCTGTATGTCACGGTGCTGCTGTCAGCGCTGTATGTCACGGTGCTGCTGTCAGCGCTGTATGTCACGGTGCTGCTGTCAGCGCTGTATGTCACGGTGCTGCTGTCAGCGCTGTATGTCACGGTGCTGCTGTCAGCGCTGTATGTCACGGTGCTGCTGTCAGCGCTGTATGTCACGGTGCTGCTGTCAGTGCTCTGTATTACGGTGCTGCTGTCAGATGCCTCTATCACGGTGCATGTGTCATTCCGGTATGTCACGCTGCTGGTGATCATCTCCTGCACCCTCTTCTTTGCCTACCCTGGTCCCTGACCTTCCCTCTCCTCCATTGCCTTCATTAGCTCCATAGTCCTGAATTGTTAGAACAATTTCCCAAATAAAATAAAAATGCTTGTAGTTATCGATCCCAAATTCACCTCATACATGTATTATGTCATTGTCCAGATGGTGGGACTACGTTTTACCCCCTAATAATTACCACGTGGCCGCAAATTCGACATGAAGGTTTGCAAAGTTCGCCTCCCATTGAAGTCAATGGGGCCCGCGGCGAATGTTCGGTTTCGCGAACGTTTGGGTCCGTTCGCATTTCGCTTTCGCGAAACGTCCCGTCGGAAGTTCGTCCATCACTAGTCATTTCACATATGCCCATAGCATGTGTGAGCAATATATCATTTAGTGACAACTTTGTGTAAAAAAAAATAAAAAATTTTTTTTTGTCATTATTCAATCGCTTGAGGCAAAAAAATAAAATATTCAATGGGCTCAACATGCCACTTATCAATTTCCTTAGGGTGTCTACTTTCCAAAATGGGGTCATTTGGGGGGGGTTTTGTACTGCCCTGCCATTTTAGCACCTCAAGAAATGAGATAGGCAGTTGTAAACTAAAAGCTGCGTAAATTCCAGAAAACGTACCTTAGTTTGTAGATGTGACAACTTTTGCGCAAACCAATAAATATACAATTATTGACTTTTTTTTTACCAAAGACATGTGGCTGAATACATTTTGGCCTAAATGTATGACTAAAATTGAGTTTATTGGATTTTTCTAATAACAAAAAGTAGAAAATATCATTTTTTTTCAAAATTTGCGGTCTTTTTACGTTTATATCGCAAAAAATAAAAATCGCAGAGGCAATCAAATACCATCAAAAGAAAGCTCTATTTGTGGGAAGAAAAGGACGTAAATTTTGTTTGGGTACAACATTGCATCACCGCGCAATTACCAGTTAAAGCAGCGCAGTGCCAAATTGTAAAAAGACCTCTGGTCATTTACCAGCAAAATGGTCCGGTCTGAAGGTGGTTAACCACTTTCAGACCGGACCATTTTGCTGGTAAATGACCAGAGGTCTTTTTACACTTTGGCACTGCGCTGCTTTAACTGGTAATTGCGCGGTCATGCAATGTTGTACCCAAACAAAATTTGCGTCCTTTTCTTCCCACAAATAGAGCTTTCTTTTGATGGTATTTGATTGCCTCTGCGATTTTTATTTTTTGCGATATAAACGTAAAAAGACCGCAAATTTTGAAAAAAAATGATATTTTCTACTTTTTGTTATTAGAAAAATCCAATAAACTCAATTTTAGTCATACATTTAGGCCAAAATGTATTCAGCCACATGTCTTTGGTAAAAAAAAAGTCAATAATTGTATATTTATTGGTTTGCGCAAAAGTTGTCACATCTACAAACTAAGGTACGTTTTCTGGAATTTACGCAGCTTTTAGTTTACGACTGCCTATCTCATTTCTTGAGGTGCTAAAATGGCAGGGCAGTACAAAACCCCCCCAAATGACCCCATTTTGGAAATTAGACCCCCTAAGGAAATTGATAAGAGGCATGTTGAGCCCATTGAATATTTTATTTTTTTGCCTCAAGCGATTGAATAATGACAAAAAAAAAAATTTTTTTTTTTTTTTACACAAAGTTGTCACTAAATGATATATTGCTCACACATGCTATGGGCGTATGTGAAATGACACCCCAAAATAAATTCTGCTGCTTCTCCTGAGTACGGGGATACCACATATGTGGGACTTTTTGGGAGCCTAGCCGCGTACGGGGCCCCGAAAACCAAGCACCGCCTTCAGGCTTTCTAAGGGCGTAAATTTTTGAGTTCACTTCTCACTACCTATTACAGTTTTGAAGGCCATAAAATGCCAAGATGGCACAAAACCCCCACAAATGACCCCATTTTAGAAAGTAGACACCCCAAGCTATTTGCTGAGAGGCATGTTGAGTCCATGGAATATTTTATATTTTGCCACAAGTTGCGGGAAAATTACAAACTTTTTTTTTTTTTTTTTTTTTCACAAAGTTGTCACTAAATGATATATTGCTCACGCATGCCATGGGCATATGTGAAATGACACCCCAAAATAAATTCTGCTGCTTCTCCTGAGTACGGGGATACCACATATGTGGGACTTTTTGGGAGCCTAGCCGCGTACGGGGCCCCGAAAACCAAGCACCGCCTTCAGGCTTTCTAAGGGCGTTACAGTTTTGAAGGCCATAAAATGCCAAGATGGCACAAACCCCCCCCAAATGACCCCATTTTGGAAAGTAGACACCCCTAAATTTAGGGGTACACTAGTGAGACTAGGTAATAAATGGCGGGTGCCCTGAAACTATAAAAAAATAACTAACCAACCAGCGTCACCTGTAACAGTTATATGGTGATCACTGGTGAAAGGGTTAACTAGGGGGCAATCAGGGGGCTTTATGCGGTAGTATATGGGGGTCCCTGGCGCTATAAAAAGCTGCAGCGAACCTAAATACCTACCTGCCTAACTAGCGTCACCTGTGACACTAATACAGCGATCAGAAAAACGATCGCTTATTAGGCTGGGTTCACACTGGAGTGATGCGGGAACGCCACGAATGCGCGGCGGGTTCCCGCATCGCATGCCTCCCGGCGGCAGTTCACACTGCCCTATGCGAACTGCTGGGAGTGTCAGTGAAATGTTACTGACACCCCCAGATCAGTTCGCATATCGCAGTGCGATCTGCAAACTCGGATCGCATGGTGTGAACACCCATGCGATCCGATTCTGCTGCGGGCCAAAAAAAGGGTCCCGTGCGAATTTGCGGCGGGTGTGGCGGGTGCGGCGAATGGCTGAACTCGAATCGCACAGAGATCGGATGTGATTTGCACTGCAATGCGGTGCGAATCACATCCGTTCTCATAAACCGCTGCAATGTGAACCCAGCCTTAGTGACACTGGCGACGGGGGTGATCACGGGGTTAAACCTTTATTGGGGGGGTTAGGGGGGTACCTTAGAACTAAAGGGGGCTAACCCTAACTGCCCTAACAGTTATTAGTCACAAATGACACCCGCCGGGTGATCAGGGGGTTAAACCTTTATTAGGTAATAAATGGCGGGTGCCCTGAAACTATAAAAAAATAACTAACCAACCAGCGTCACCTGTAACAGTTATATGGTGATCACTGGTGAAAGGGTTAACTAGGGGGCAATCAGGGGGCTTTATGCGGTAGTATATGGGGGTCCCTGGCGCTATAAAAAGCTGCGGCGAACCTAAATACCTACCTGCCTAACTAGCGTCACCTGTGACACTAATACGGGGTTCAGAAAAATGATCGCTTATTAGGCTGGGTTCACACTGGAGCGATGCGGAAACGCCGCGAATCCGCGGCGGGTTCCCGCATCGCATGCCTCCCGGCGGCAGTTCACACTGCCCTATGCGAACTGCTGGGAGTGTCAGTGAAATGTTACTGACACCCCCAGATCAGTTCGCATATCGCAGTGCGATCTGCAAACTCGGATCGCATGGTGTGAACACCCATGCGATCCGATTCTGCTGCGGGCCAAAAAAAGGGTCCCGTGCGAATTTGCGGCGGGTGCGGCGGGTGCGGCGAATGGCTGAACTCGAATCGCACAGAGATCGGATGTGATTTGCACTGCAGTGCGGTGCGAATCACATTCGTTCTCATAAACCGCTGCAATGTGAACCCAGCCTTAGTGACACTGGCGACGGGGGGTGATCACGGGGTTAAACCTTTATTGGGGGGGTTAGGGGGGTACATTAGAACTAAAGGGGGCTAACTCTAACTGCCCTAACAGTTATTACAGTCACAAATGACACCAATGCAAAAAAAAAAAAAAATGACATTGGTGTCACTGTGACTGGGGGGCAGGGGTAATTGGGGGGGTAAAGGGGGGTAAAGGGGGGGTGTGAGTGTGCCTGGCATGTTCTACTGTGTGTGTAGAGTGTTGGTGCAACTCACTGATCCGCTCTCCTCCGTGTCGGAACGGAAAATACCGACACGGAGGAGAGAATACATCACTTCCTCTCCTGTGTTTACATTACAGGAGAGGAAGTGATGTCACGGGGGATTTCTATTCGTCGGGAGCGATCGCGAGGGGGTGGCCATGAATGAATGGCCGCCCCCTCGCCCCGGATCGCTCCCGGACGAAAACCGACCGCCGCAGGCACCGGGCGGGGGCCCGATCGGGCCCCCGACCCGCGGGAGGCAAGGGACGTACATGTAAGCCCTTATGCCTGCCCGTGCCATTCTGCCGACGTACATCGGCGTGCGGCGGTCGGCAACTGGTTAAAGTAAAAAAAATAAAAATCATAATTTAGTGAAAACAAGCATGTACAGCTCCAGGTGACTCCAACTTTGCCTTTGCTTAGCCCTGAGGGTGCTTGTCAGCCGGTTGATGTGAGAGAGGAAGATCCAAAACTGCTGCATTCCTCATGAGCTTTCTTAACATTGAACCAGTAAAAACATCACATACTGTAACAGTGGGGGACAGCAAAATATTACTGCATTTCTGCTCACTACTAATCGCCCCCCCTCCCGTTCCTTCCTTAAAGTGGATGTAAACCCGATTCATAGAATTTGAACCGGACACATATATTTGCAGTGCTTTCTTATCTCACTTCAAAGCACTATGTCCCATAGCTGTCTCCTGCCCCTTTCTTCTGTTATCAGCATGATAACGTCTGACAGATTCTCATACACACAAGATAAAAGCAGCCTGAATTTTGTGCGGGGGTGGGTGCTATAAATAGATTAGCAGTGAGCTGGTCTATTGACAGCACAGATCTACCTATGGGGAGGGGTGTGCCTTTCCTCCAATCAGCTATCCTCCAGTGTAATTCAAGACTACACTCCTACTGCTGAAAGAGGAAGTGAAAATTCTAACATGATGTGCACTTTCTATACAGTATATAAAGCTGAAGACAGCAGATATACATGTAAAACTTATGTAAGGAGATTTTTTTTCCATCTCTGTGTATCATCTGACTGGGTATATGTGAGGGTTTACATCCATTTTAAGCTGCAATAGACAGCTGACAGGGGTGTTCACAAGGCATGGTTGCGATGCTTCACGCTCGCGCCAAAGTTCACCTGACATGTAGCAATTGGTGGGCTTGTGGGATGTTGCACAGTCAAGTAAATGGGGAAGCGCAGCAAATGCTCCGCAACCATATGCAATAAACGTGGGTAAGGTGCAATTGTCAGCAATGGGGTTAAAACAGGCAGTGAGGAGGCTTCAACGCAGATTGGGCATTAGAGGAAAGAGAGATTTAGATTCACGTCTAAATCTACCCTAAAACTTTTTATTCTGAGTGGTGGTTATGGGAATATAACTCAACTCTAAAATATGTCAATCATCAACATTCATAACTTTGCACTTTTTGAGGTCACCAGGCAACATTTTACTTAAACAAGACTTATAAATGATAAACTATCTGTCTTGAATTTAATTGAATACATTACCTAGAAAAGCCATGTCATGTTCCAAGAGAACCGATCCAAAAAAGCTCAGTTCTTTCAGCTTCTTACAGATTGAAAGTGACTCTATTATGCCTTTAAAGTCTGGATAATACTTAAAAGATAAGTGCAGAACCTCCAAATCTGAAAACTTTTGGATGAAGCCACCTACAATATAAAACTTATACATGTTTAGCTTTGTACCCATTTCCCTAAATGAACACCGTTACTACATACTGTATAAGTAAGTCATTTAAAAAACCTCAAGTTTTAAAGTACATGAATATTTTTGACAAAACATTCCCCCAGCTCCTTTCACTAAAACCCTCAGTACACAAAGCTTTGTCTCTCTCTCTCCCACAAGTGTTTACTTACCTCTCCTGCCGCCAGTAGAAATCTAGTGTCAGAGCAATGTGTCCTTCCAACAGTGGCATCTCTAGGGGGTGGCTATTGGGGCTAAAGCCCCGAATCTGGGGCCCATGGCCCAGAGTCTCTCACCCGGTGCAGCGATGCCATCAGTGGTGGATGGGGGTTCCAGGCAGATGACTAACATCTCGGCCGTTTTACTTTGTTCTGCACTGGTTGCTAGACCTGCATCTAGCAACCAGTGATTTCACATAACCCGAGTGACACAGCGTGAGCCGGCGTCACTAGGGGGGTTGGGGGTGCATGCCGGACCTGGGTGACACCCGCCAGAGGGGTGACACCCATGGGTAACAGCACCACTAACATTGCCTGCTGCCCTACACTCTTGGGTCGTCTGCAATCTCCGTCAGTGGAGCAGACTGAAGCCGTCTCCCACTCCTCTCTGTTGACATCAACACAGGAAGAGGAGCCAAGGGACACACACTGCTGTGACTGTATATCTGTCTGTGCTGTTCTGAGGTAGGTGGACATGTGCAGTGGGTTTGGTGCTGTGGTAAGGGAGAGGGGTGCCTTTACAGATGATGGGATCTGCACGATGGGATGGTGTCTATACTGATGGCGTGTACACTGGGGGGTCTGCACTGAGGGGGGGTGGTGTCTATACTGATGGGGTGGTCTGCACTGGGGAGGTCTGCACTGATTGCACTGAGGGGAGAGGGGAGCCTATACTGATAGGGGGTCTGCACTGAGGGGGGTGTCTATACTGATGGGGCTGTCTGCACTGAGGGGAGTTTCAATATTGACGAGGGGTCTGCACTGAGGGGGTGTCTATACTGATGGGGGAAGGTCTATACTGAGGGAGGGGGGTGGTCTATACTGAAGGGGGGTCTGTACTGATGGAGAGAGGTGGTCTATACCATACCTGCAGCCGCTGACATCTCCTGTACCATATCCACAGCCTCTACATCTCCTCCTGTACCATGCACGCAGCTTCTGACATCACCTGTACCATGTCCGCAACCACTGACATCTCCTGTACCATGTCCGCAACCACTGACATCTCCTGTACCATGTCCGCAACCTCTGACATCTCCTGTACCATGCCTGCAGCCTCTGCATCTCCTCCTGTGCCATGCACGCAGACTCTGACATTTCCTGTACCATGTCTGCAACCTCCAACATTTCCTGTACCATATCCGCAACCTCTGACATCTCCTGTACCATGCACGCAGCCTCTGACATCTCCTGTACCATGTCCGCAGCCTCTGAATCTCCTGTACCATGCATGCAGCCTCTACATCGACTCCTGTACCATGTAATAAATCTATATGTTTATCTATATATACACACACAGTATCTTACAAAAGTAAGTACACCCCTCTCATTTTTGTAAATATTTTATTATATCTTTTTATTTGACAACACTGGAGAAATGACACTTTGCTAAAATGTAAAGTAGTTACATAGTAGGTGAGGTTGAACAAAGACACAAGTCCATAAAGTCCAACCCATGTGTGTGATTATATGTCACTATTACACTGTATATCCCTGTATATTACAGTTGTTCAGGTGCTTATCTAATAGTTTCTTGAAACTATCGATGCTCCCCGCTGAGACCACTGCATATGGAAGGGAATTTCACATCCTTTCCGCTTGTACAGTAAAGAACCCTCTAAGTAGTTTAAGGTTAAACCTCTTTTCTTCTAAATTTAATGAGTGGCCACGAGTCTTGTTAAACTCCCTTCTGCGAAAAAGTTTTATCCCTATTGTGGGGTCACCAGTATGGTATTTTTATATTGAAATCATATCCCCTCTTAAGTGTTTCTTCTCCAGAGAGAGTAAGTTCAGTGCTCGCAACCTTTCCTCATAACTAATATCCTCCAGACCCTTTATTAGCTTTGTTGAACCCGAACACACCTCCAAGACGACCTCTGCCTTGCTAAAGAAGCTGAGAGTATAGGTGATGGACTGGCCAAGCATGGATCCAGACCTAAACCCTAATGAGCATCTGTGGAGCATCCTCAAACATTAGGTGGAAGAGCACAAGGTCTTTAACATCCACCAGCTCCGTGATGTCGTCATGGAGGGATGGAAGAGGACTCCAGTGGCAACCTATGAAGCTCTAGTGAACTCCATGCCCAAGAGGGTTAAGGCAGTGCTGGAAAATAATGATGGCCACACAAAATATTGAAACTTTGGGCCCAATTTGGACATTTTCACTTAGGGGTGTACTCACTTTTGTTGCCAGTGGTTTAGACATTAATGGCTGTATGTTGAGTTATTTTGAGGGGACAGCAAATTTACACTGTTATACAAGCTGTACACTCACTATTTTACATTGTAGCAAAGTATAATTTCTTCAGTGTTGTCACGTGAAAAGATAAAATAAAATATTTAAAAAAATGTGAGGGGTGTATTAATTGTAGGAGATACTGTATATCTATATATATATATATATATATATATATATATATATATATATATATATATATATATATATACACACACACACACATATTTATATTATATACATGTCTAAGCCCACTCAAGCATATGACTTTCTTTACTTTGCTGCTGTGGGCTCTAGCCCCAGATCTTTTGTAGACCTAGCAACACCCCTGCTTTCCAATATATAGGACTTTAGTGTACAGATAGGATGGCATTAGATTTTACTGTCTGGACTGCACAGAACACAGGAGGGGGAGAGACATATCTCTAGGAGGGAGAAAGGCTGGGGACTTTTTGTCGAACATGTACTTTAAGTAAAATAATTTATGTTAATTATTAAAAAAAATAAGAAGAGTGAAGAAATTTGGTACATACTGCATGTCTAAATCTTTGTTTTTACTTTTAGGTTTTGTAATCCAATAATTTTTTTTTTATTAAACTGTTGTAGTGTATTGTAGGTTTTTAATAGTTATTGATTTACAAGAAACTTAGTACAATAATAGTTTTCATGTTATCAATTATGTTAGTGCATAAGCAATCACTTCTGTATACATACACACACATACATACATACATACATACACACACATGATGCTGTATTTTGGGAAAAAGAATAGATTCCCCATGTTTTTTTTTTTGGCAGCAACAAAAAAAACAATTGCTTTTATAAAGATTGATTAATTTTATTATCAAGATCGCTTATCAAATTACATTACAGTACAAAAGATTTAAAATATGAGCTCTGGTGTACATTGTGCGGAAAAGTGGATACAAGAAAGCATGTACATTATATTGTGAGACATTCTTTCAGTAAATGTGAAATTATAATGGAATTATGATCCCTAAAGTATAAATTACATGAGAATTTGACATTGAATACCCCTATGCATTTCGACCTTGGGAATTAATGTGTAATTATATCAAAAACGGACAAAGTTATACATTTCATAAAATTGATATTGAATTACTTATCAATGCTGACTAAATAAGTATTTGTATTTACCCAATCCACAAAACGATTCTGCTTGAACCAGAGACTTTTCCTTAAAAAGACCAAAACTCTTTCCCTGCAGGTAATCCTGGGCCCTGCTGCACCTCTCTCCACCCAAGGGGGAACCAACCCCCAAGGGTCACAGGCTTACAAGGGGTGACAGTCTATAAGGGCCACCACAGCAGAGGGATAGCATGGAGGCAACAGCACCTGAGGACAACAATCATAAAGCATTTTTATATCTAAAATATATGCCATATAAGGATATATGTAAGATCTATATAATATACTACCAGACTGAGAGGAAGGCAAGTTTCAAAAAGAAAACTTGCAAGGAGTGATGGAATTAATAAAATTGATTGACAATTATTAACTGTTCTTAGATTTTAATGTATTGTACCTTATATGATGTGAGTTTAATCAGGTTTTTACCTGTTATACCTTATGTCAGTGCCTGAGATTAATTAATTAATTTGGGTAAGTAATATAAATATGCTCACATGCCGGGATCCATTAGATGATCCCTGGCAGGCGCACAAGTGATCCACACATCAGGACGGACTGGTAAGAGAGGTTTTAGGAGCCTAGGAGATTTCAAGCTATTAGCATTTTTTGCTTAATAACATTCTAAATTGACACTTTGTTTGGATCTTCATCATATGTAAAGCAGGCCACACAATCAGGGAACTTTCTATGGGTTATGGCAATACCCTTATTCTAAAGGCCTATTTAGATGTGTTTATACATAAGTAATTTTTGGAATAACGCTGTCCTATTCTTCTAATCACCACGCCTAGATTTTTATTTTTATTTTTTAATTCTTTATTTACGGATTGCAGGTAATACAGAAGCAGATTTTAAAAGAAACAATAGTCACCCAGTTCTCTTATTACATCGAATAATACATTCAGTACATTGTGGGGAGCATTTGGTAGCATAACGTATTACATCAGTATCAGACCTAGAGTAACTAAGGCCATAATACCAACTGTCTTCTGTGGTCCTCCCGCTTAGTACTCTCCTTTATGCTAATGCGGCTCCCAGAGTGGTCCCCTTTAGGCCGACCCAGAAGGGCCTTCGTTAATGGCTTGGTATCACTCGCATAATGGAAAGCCCAGTCGGGGCCACTCCCAAGGCCGACAGTCTTTAGTAAGAAAAATGGGTAAATAGTACGATAAAGCCCTCGCAATCACCAGTTATTTTTATTGGGATTGGGGGGTAAGGGAGAGGGAATGGAAGGGGGGGAGGGGGGTAGGGAGGTAAAGGATAAGACACACCTAGATTTTTACCACTTCTTACATCAGCACGTAGTAGTTATTATTCAGCACCTTATAATTAAAAAAATGTTTTTTTTTTGTTTTTGTTTTCTTCTCACTTTCACATTCATCACAATTCATCATACTCACATTTTATTTCATTTTATTAATTTCAACACGAATCACTCTAAGGGCAATGGCCATTCCTTTATCCCCGTTCACAAAATAATAATAAATAATATTAATAATATTTATTTATAGATATAATATAATCAACTAAGAACAATTAATAATTGTCAACCAATTTTAATAATTCCATCACTCCTTGCAAGTTTTCTTTTTGAAACTTGCCTTCCTCTCAGTCTGGTAGTATATTATATAGATCTTACATATATCCTTATATGGCATATATTTTAGATATAAAAATGCTTTATGATTGTTGTCCTCAGGTGCTGTCGCCTTCATGCTATCTCTCTGCTGTGGTGGCCCTTATAGACTGTCACCGCTTGTAAGCCTGTGATCCTTGGGGGTTGGTTCCCCCTTGGGTGGAGAGAGGTGCAGCGGGGCCCAGGATTACCTGCAGGGAAAGAGTTTGGGTCTTGTTAAGGAAAAGTCTCTGGTTCAAGTGGAATCGTTTTGTGGATTGGGTAAATACAAATACTTATTTTGCTGTCATCATTGATAAGTAATTCAATATCAATTTTATGAAATGTATAACTTTGTCCATTTTTGATATAATTACAGAAATATCTGAAACCTCCTGAGGAAGACTATTAATTCCCAAGGTCGAAATGCATAGGGGTATTTAGTGTCAAATGGTCATGTAAGTTATATTTTAGGGATCATAATTCCATATTTACTGAAAGAATGTCTCACAATATAATGTACATGCTTTCTGGTATCCACTTTTCCGCACAATGTACACCAAAGCTCATATTTTAAATATTATAAAAGTGATTGTTTTTTTGTTGCTGCCAAAAAACCCCATGGGGAATCTATTATTTTTTTCCCAAATATAGCTACAGGGTGTGCAGCTAGCTCAAATCCATGTTTGTGTATCTTATCATCTGTAATACATCTCTAAACCAAGTGAATTCCTATTAATTTTTATACTTTAAAATTGTCAGAAATTATTGGACTAGATCCACATATCTGAAAAGATACCACTTACCAAATTTAGCTGATCCAGTGCTATATCCTGTGCAACCAAAAGCAAGTTTTTTCATTTTGTGTAGTTTTTCAAATTCGTCTGGCAAGTGATCTAATACATCAGGGTTTTCCAGGAGGTACACCGTCACTTCTTGTAGCTTTCCAAACATGTATATGTTACGAATCAGAAATTCTACAAAATATACTGCATGATCAGAAACACTGCTTCTCCAATGAATATACTGTATATATATATATATATATATATATATATATTACATATACCGGTACACAGTGCTGTGAAAAAGTATTTGACCTCTTCCTGATTTTTTATTTTTTTTGCATATTTCTCACACTTAAATGATTCAGATCATCAAATACATTTTTATATTACACAAAAATAACAAATGTAAATCCAAAAATCCAAGATGCAGTTTTTAAATTATTATTTCATTTATTAAGGGAAAAAAGCTGTTCAAACCTGCTTGGCCCTGTGTGAAAAAGTAATCCCCCCCATGCTGAATCATGAATGAACAGTGATTAACCACAATTTTTTGGAAAGCTGAGTTAAATTTCACTTGCCACACCAAGGCTTGATTACTGCCAGATCGGTTGAATCAAGAAATCACATAAATAGAAGCTGTCTAAAAAAATTTAAGAACAGATTAGAAGCAAAGTAATGTACTTGTATCGGTCTAGGAAGGTTTTCAAAGCCATTTCTAAGGCTTTGGAACTCCAGTGAACCTTGGGGAGAGCCATTATAAACAAATGGAGATAACTTGGAACAGTGGTGAACCTTCCCAGGAGTGGCCGGCCTACAAAAATGACTCCAAGAACATGGTGAAGACTCATCCAGGAGGTCAGAAAAGAACCCAGAACAACATCTAAAGAACTGCAGGCCTCACTTGCCTCAGGTAAGATCAGTGTTCATGATTCAACAATAAGAAAGAGACTGGGCAAAAATGGCATCCATGGGAGAGTTCTAAGGCCAACGCCAATGCTGACCAAAAAGAACACACAGGCTCATCTCACATTTACTAAAAAAACACCTTGATTATTCCCAAGACTTTTAGGCAAAAATTCTGTGGACTGATGAGACAAAAATTTTACTTTTTGGAAGGTGTGCGTCCCGTTACATTTGGCATAAAACAAATACAGCATTTCATAACAAGAACATCATAACAACAGTCAGACATGGTGGTGGTAGCGTGATGGTCTGGGGCTGCTTTGCAGCTTTAGGACCTGGACAAATTACCATAATTGATAGAACCATGAATTCTGAGCTCTACCAGAAAATCCTAAAAGGGTATGCTTGGCCATCGGTTTGTGACTTCAAGCTCAAGTGAAGTTGGGTTATACAGCAGGACAATGATCTGAAAAACACACCTCCAAATGGTTCAAACAAAGCAAAATTTAGGTTTTGGAGAGGCCTAGTAAAAGCCCGGACTTAAATACAATTGGGATGCTGTATCATGACCTTACACAGGCCGTTCATGCTGTAAAACCCTCCAATATGGCTGAATTAAAGCAATTCTGCAAAGATGAGTGGGCCAAAATTGCTCCACAGCAATGTGAAAGACTCATTGCCAGTTACTGCAAACACTTGATTGCAGTTGTTGCTGCCAAGGGTGGCACAACCAGTTATTAGGTTTAGAGGCAATTACATTTTCACATAAAGCCAGGCAGGTTTGGACAGCTTTTTTGCCTTAATAAATGAAACCATCATTCAAAAACTGAATTTTGTATTTACTTGGGTTATCTTTGTTTGATGATCTGAGTCATTTAATTGTGACAAATATGCAAAATAAAAATAAAAATCAGAAAGGAGGCAAATACTTTTTCACAGCATTATATATATTACACACATAGAATGATTTCTTGTTTACATTATTTATTCTTATAAATGAAATACTTTCTATTTACATTACTGTCCGGCAAGAAGAGCTCTAGTCTCCCTTTCACATGCTTACAAGGCCTACCTTACACAATTTGCTAAAAGCCTATAATAACTCAATCTCCACTTAAAGCACAACTGAGTCAGAGCAATGACTTAGGCCCCTTTCACACGGGGCGGATCAGTAATGATCCGCCCCGTGATGATCCGCTCGCTCAGCGGGGATCGCTCCGTTGTCCCCGCTGAGCCGGCTGCGGACAGGGCGGTCTCCGCACACTGTGCGGGGACCGACCTGTCAGCTCTCCGCTCTCCTCTATGGGGATCGGACGAGCACGGACCGTGTGTCCGTGTTCATCCGATCCGCTCTGCAGACGGACAGAAAAATAGGATTTTCCTCCGTCTGCAGAATCGGACATTTGCGGAGGCGGACAATAGCGGGTGTCTGCGGATGCTCATCCGCAGACACCCGCTATCCCATAGGGATGAATGGATGTCCGTATTTCATCCGCAAACGGATGGATGAAATACGGACATATCATCCGCATGTGTGAAAGGGGCCTTATCCCTGCACCTTATATTTATTTGTAAAATAAAAGTAGTAATAAATAGTAGTAATAAATAAATAAGAAGTATAGACTTACAATAACAATATAAAAAAATAAAATTAATTTAAACAAAATCATTAGAGTGTACCTTTAACTAGCTCTCATCTATTTTTATCCTAAAATCACTTTTATTCCTTTGACTCGATTGCAATTTTAAAATAACCCTTTCTATAAAGTAGTATTTTCCATGTGCGTAATACCCACTTTATAACATAACACAAAGGAGAACTACACAGGCTACAAATGTTGATAGGGAGTGACAGTGACACATTGGTAGTGAGTGACTTGATTTCCTTTCTGTCTCATCATATACTATATAGTAAAGATTGTACATTTCATTTCACATGTCATGATTAGTCAATTTGGCACTGCAGAACACAAATCATGTTGTCGACAGTCATGTTGTCTACAGCAAATACGTGGCAGTATAACTATAATATTCTTTTACCTGGGTAGTTTTCACCATGGTTGCATCCAATCTCAAGGCATTCCAAAGATGACAGCTTGAGTATAAGATCTTGCTCGTCAGCTGTCAGAAAGGAGTCACATATACCTAACTTCCTGAAAGCATCTGAGAACTCCACTATTGCGGGTCTGATGTGCATAACAAAATCTCTGCATTCATTCAGGTTGAGCTCTATGTGATCAGAGATCGAGAACAGAACTTTGAACTGTTCACAGTTTAGCTGAGAGGCATTGTTTCCATTGGCTTTAATTATGTCCAGTTTAAAAACCGGCACCTTGTGTCCCTTCGTTGACATAAATGGACAAATAATCGAGTCCTTTATTACAATTTGCTCTGGGAACAGTGAATATAATTTATCACAGTCTGTCTTTGACTTCTGATTGTCTTCCTTAATTTTGCTAATTGACACATAAGCAGACGAATAATCACTTTCTACTGTTGGAACTCCTAACATTTCAAGAGATTTTTCTAGCTTTGAATAATCTGGTGGTGTCATTTGGTTTGTGGCATCAATAACAATTTGGATACAGCTCAACAAACTAATACATTCTGGATATTTCTCAATGAAACTGAGAATGTTCTCTGCAGAATTGTTGCTTATGATATTTATCGAAAATCCAAGAGTTTTCCCAGCCATAAACTCCATGATTACTGGAGCACAATCAGGTAGGCTTTGACCTTCCTCTGCGGCTTCAATTGCTATTGTTGCCAGTATAAAAAGTAAAACTGTCTTTACAGGGTTGTGTCCACGTAACAGGAGAATAATATTTTCCTCTATCTGTTGAAGTTCTGGATGTCTCTGCAAGTGTTCTCCACTTTCCAGGTCACAGTCCAATGCCTCAGGGTTGTCATAGAGTGTGAATAAAAAAGACAAGATCTTTAAGGTTGCCTTTGTAGAAATCCTGCTGGCATATTTTAGGAAATAGCTGTAACGTCCCAGAAGTTTGAGAAAAGTGTTCACTTGATGGAGGTAATGGAAACCCTTGCTAAGATCCTCTGGTTTATCAGACTCTAACAGTTGACTAAGTCTCTTTCCTGCAAGAAACTCCTGGAATGATGGGTCAAAAAACCTATAGCTGGACCAAAGTCTCTGTGCTGTAAATTTGCTCAAAAGTCCAAATTTGATGGCGCTATCACACTCCACCCCAGAGGTTTTTAAATCATCATCTGAGAACTGAAATTTTGATTGAAAAAGACCCTTGAGTGCAAGTTCACCACATGACACAATCTGGGACATCAATGCTTCTTTTTCAGCTTGAAATTTCAGCTCAATGCATTTCAAAAATGTTTTAAAAATATGGATATCATCAAATTTATAGTCACTATTTTCAATCCATGAGGAACACTGAGCAGCAGCAATAAGAGGTGTTTGCAAAATGGCTGGCACGTTTTGGGACTTTACTAATTCTAATAAAAAGGTATCTATTTTGCCATTGTCATGTGAAAATATGTTCTTCACTAGGTAAATAGTACTATATAAGGGAAATGTTTGGATACCCAGTACGGTCCTTGCATACTGTCGCAGTTTCCATGACTTGTCTGTACTCACTGTAACTGCCAGACTCAATCTATTCCAGGGGTTCTTTAGTAAAAGCTCTTCTATTGCTTCAGGAATGGTGTCCACCATACCATAGTCATCCAATAGGAACAAAACTCTGTCCTGAAACTGTTTTATAATTTCCCCCAAAGACTCTTCTGTAAGAGATGTATTAGATCCAATCAGTTGATGGCAGATCATGTCACACAGAGACTGCTGGCTCTCTGAGGAAGGTACTGAGATATAGAACACAAGGCTAAATCTGTTGAGTATAGGACACTTTCCTGTAGCCCAGAGAATGGCAATCTTCCTGAGCAGAGCTGTCTTCCCACTGCCAGCTTCACCTTCTATCATAGTGATGTCCCCCAGCTCTGCTAGGACATCTGGTAATGTCAGTTTCCTCAATGGATGATTTCTAGTGTCTTTTAACACAACAGAGATATCAGCAAAGAGTAATCTCAGATCTATCGAAAACGAATCTCCAAATGGGAACATATTAAGGAAAGTGGAGTCAGTATACTTTTCAACGAGCTGTTTGTTCAGTGTTTCTATTGTTTCAATCAGCAGAAAATGTTTGTGAGTTGTTTCTGTGCAAAAAACAAGTGTACATGTTATATAGTTTTTTTTAAATATTAAATAAACTTATTTTGATTTCTATTTAACCACTTGCTGATCAGCCACCGTAGTTGTACTGTGGCAGAATGACACGGCTGGGTGAAACGACGCTATGTTACGTCAATTTGCCCTGTGGCCACTAGGGGCACGTGCGTACCACCGGAGGCGCGTGCCCGCTGCTCGCCCACTGAGCCAATGCGAGTGCCTGGTTCTCTGAGGGGAGAAGAGACAGATTGTCTGTTCATACAGAGTATGAACAGCTATTTGTCATCTCCTCCTACACAGTCCCCCCTCTTCAGTTAGAACACACACTAGGGAACACAATTAACCCCTTGGTCGCCCCCTAGTGTTAACACCTTCCCTGCCAGTGACATTTTTACAGTAATCAATGCATTTTTATAGCAGTAATCGCAGTATAAATGCCAATGATCCTAAAAATGTGTCAAATGTTGTCCGATGTGTCAGCCATTAAGGCGCAATCACGATAAAATAGCAGATAGCTGCCATTACTAGTAATTAATAATAAAAATGCCATAAATATATCCCCTATTTTGTAGATACTGTAACTTTTGTGCAAACCAATCAATATATACTTATTGCAATTTCTTTTACCAAAAACATGTAGAAGAATACATATTGGCCTAAACTGAGGACATTTTTTTTTAAAATATATCTTTGGGGGATATTTATTATAGCAAAAAGTAAATAAATTGCATTTTTTTCACAATTGGCGCTCTCTTTTTTGTTTATAGTGCAAAACAATAGGTAAACAAATACCACCAAAAGAAAGCTCTATTTGTGGAAAAAAAGGACGTCAATTCTGTTTGGGTGCAATGTCGTACGACCGCGCAATTATCAGTTAAAATGACACAGTGCTGAATCGCAAAAAGTGCTCTGGTCAGGAAGGGGGTAAAATTTTCTGGGGCTGAAGCAGTTAAATGACTGGTGCCAAAATGTAAATTTAATGAGGCTATATGGAGAAGGTTCAGCAGGCTGAATAACAACAGGGGTTACAACCAGAGTTTAGTGCACATCGTTCTAATTTCATAAAGGCTGTGGACCACAAGTTCAGACTTATCTTTAATGGGATGTACAGTGTTTTAATATATTTTCTTCTTTATTATGCTCAAGACTCAAAATACAATTATTAAAAGCCTTTATCTATTTTTATTTAGTATAAAAACAATTCATGGCATATTAATATTTTATATTCATGAATTTCAGCCAGCAGGTAAGCTGCATTTCTAAAAAGTCTGTTGTTTAATGAGCATAGTAACTGACGTCTAATTTATACACGCCTCCTCCCTTGCTTTTTCAGAGGGGTCCATGTGGAGATTCAGTTGCAAAACAAGTATCACATAAGGATAGGCAACTGCAAGTGCTCTCCCTCTAGAAAGCCCATAATGCTCTATAAAACCTTAATGGGTGCACCTCATATTAAACGTTTATTTGTAAAATAAAGATCTATATGAATAAAAAAAGTTTAATAATTTGCAAATGTTAAAATAAATTATGAAACTCACGTCATGTGAGTGAAATGCATTGGTGTTTCAACGTCATCTGAATCAGCCTCACCTGCATCTGCACAGTGCCTTTCATCTGCCCCCCCACCTGATCAATCGATCAACTCTCAGCACATACAGCCATCTGCTTTAATGGTGCGCATCAAGCTGTCTGAGCTTTGAAGATTGGAGAAGTGCTATCAGCATCTTATACACCTCCACGTCCGCATGAACTCTCATGCTGATCCGCTGACCCAGCGGTCTGTGGAAGTCTGAAAGACTATACTGACGGCCCACTAACTACATGAACAGATCTGTGAGTGAGGAACAAGCATCAGCGCGGCCTTGGGTGAGGTAGTTCCAGGGACTCAGTTCTCGTTCTTTTCATCCTTACTGCACTGCCGCTTCTATCGCCGAGTGGATGTCCCCTCACCTTCACATATCAGGCTGTAACATCAACAGTTATGCCGAGTGCACACGATCGGAATTTCGGCCAGCAAAAGACAGATGAGAGCTTTTCATTGCAAAATGCGACCGTGTGTATGCTCCATCGGAATTTAGCTGGCCGAATTCCCGCCAGCAAATATTTGAGAGCATATTCTCAATTTTTCAGATGGAAAAACTTTCTATCGGAAATTCCGATCGTGTGTATGCAATTCCGACGTGCAAAAACTCACGCATGATCAGATTCAACTAGGAGATGGAAGCTATTGGCTACTGGGTATTAAACTTCCTTTTTCTAGTCCCATCGTACGTGTTGTATGTCACCGCATTGTGTGTATGTAAGTGTGTATGTAAGACAGCTTGAGTGAAATCCCTTCGGAATTCCATTGGGAAAACCATCAGAGCTTTTTCCGACCAAAATTCCGATCATGTGTATGTGGCATTAGTCTTTTCTGGCTCTGTTCCTCTGTCAGCTTTTATACATGCTAGTTGATCTGATCCTTCATCTTCTATTAGGCTGCTTTCACACTGGGGCGAGAGCAGCGTCGGCGGTAAAGCGCCGCTATTTTTAGCGGCGCTTTACCGTCGTTTTAGCGGCGGTGTGCGGGCGCTAGCGGGGTGGTTTTAACCCCCGCTAGCGGCCGAAAAGGGGTTAAACCCGCCCGCAAAGCGCCGCTGCAGCGGCGCTTTGCCGGCGGTATTGCCGCGGTGTCCCATTGATTTCAATGGGTAGGAGCGGTATAGGAGCGGTGAATACACCGCTCCTTCACCGCTGCAAAGATGCGGCTAGCAGGACTTTTTTCACCGTCCTGCCAGCGCATCGCTCCAGTGTGAGTGTGAAAGCCCTCCGGCTTTCACACTGGAGTTAAAGGGGCCGGTTTTTTTCAGGCGTTACACAGGCGCTATTTTTAGCGCTGTAACGCCTGAATACCGCCCCAGTGTGAAAGCAGCCTTAAGCTCCTGCAGGTATTTCTTTAATCAACAAGCAGTCCACACAATACGGATGGATTGGTTCCCTTCATGCTACGTACACAGGACCGGACTTTCCGGCAGACTAGGTCCGACTATTCGTCAGTATACTGGTCCAACGGACCAAAACGATGCAAGGGAAGCTATAGGCTACTGGCTATTAATCTTCCTTTTTTAGTCCCATCTTACTTCATCACGTTCAGAAGGAACAGACTTTCGAAATGACTTAGTCCGTTCGTGTGTGGCCATGTCCGTTCGTTCGCAAGTCCGTCGGAACTCTGCTGAAAAGTCAGCCGGAGCTAGTCTGCCAGAAACTCCGGTCATGTGTATGGGGCATCATTGTTTTCAAGGACTATTTTTGATGTGTCTAAACCATTGGTCTAGATTCATAATTGTTTCAGCAATTTCTTGGCCATCAGTGCTTTCAACTGAGTGCCTCATCCCTGCATATGGTTGACTGCTGGTATGATAGTGGGTAATGCATGTGAGCCTGGGTTTTTTTCTTTGTTTTTAATACTATTGACAATGTTGTCTTTTTAATGGTTTTTACTGTGGTGTGATGAATGTTGCCTTTTTGTGGAAATTTTATTAATAAATATTTTCTATTTTTGCAATTATTACACTGCTGTGTGTTTCCCTTTGGAGTTACTCTCTCTCTCTATTTTTATAACCAAGTGCTCCCCTCCTCTTCTACCCCTCCAAAAATTAACTCCACATAATAGTTAAAGCGGGGTTCCACCCTAAAGTGGAACTTCCGCTGATCGGAACCCTCCCCCCCTCCGGTGTCACAATTGACACCTTTCAGGGGGGAGGGTGGTGGAGATACCTGTCAAAGACAGGTATTTACACCCACTTCCGGGCATAGACTCCCGTGGGAGTCTATGCCTCTTCCTGTCCTGCCGCGCTGTCTGCTGGGACACACACGGGTCCCAGAGACAGCGCGGACAATTCCTATTGCGCTGCGCGACTCGCGCATGCGCAGTAGGGAACCGGGAAGTGAAGCCGATTCGCTTCACTTCCTGATTCCCTCACCTAGAATTGTGGCGGCAGCAGCCGAGAGCCGAGCGATCGATCGGCCTCGGCTGCCGGCATCGCTGGACCCCGGGACAGGTGAGTGTCCATTTATTAAAAGTCAGCAGCTGTAGTATTTATAGCTGCTGGCTTTTAATATTTTTTTCCCCAGTACAGTCCCTCTTTAACCTAAACAGAAACCATAAACCTAACCGATAAAGCTGTCATTTAAGCGGCACTATTGGCCGCTAGAGGCACTTTTAACCCCCGTTAGTGGTCGAATAAAGGGTTAAATGCGCCCATGTAACGCCACTCATTTCAAAGGGCAGGAGCAGTGGAGGAGCAGTGTATACACTGCTCCTTCTCTCCAAAGATGCTGCTTGCAGGACTTTTTTTAACGTCCTGCCAGCACAGGGCCCCAGTGTGAAAGCATTCGGACTTTCACATTTGGACTGCAGGGGAGGTGTTTTTCAGGCGCTTTACAGGAGCTATTTTTAGCGCAAAAGCATCTGAAAAATGCCCCAGTGTGAAAGGGGTCTAACTCTTAACCTCTTCTAAACTAAAGGTACACCTAAATCTAACCCCTAAAGGGATCTTTACCCCCTAAAGTTTAAAGAGTAGCTGCACTTTTCTTGAGAAAAAAACATTCCCCTCTGGCTGATCAATGTACATTACAAGGACTTTAACAAACTTTCTTGCAGATTCCTACCTTTTGTTATTCTGAAGAAAAAGCTGTGTATTTTTCCATGTGCATGTGTGTGAATCAACACGGGAGTGATTTTATAATTATCAATAAGCTGCTGCACCTGCAGGGCTCTAATGAGCAAAGTGGTAGGGTCTGCATGCCTTTAGATGTGATTTCCCTTTGGGAGTATCAAACCAATAATTAAATGTTTGTTGCAGGCGATGCCAAAAATCTGACTTGTCTTAGTGCAGACTTGTGAGAAAATCAGTGAGCCAATCACACAAGCAGGAAATTACTATTTTTGGGGGGGGGGGGGGGGTGTTCTGTACACCATCTGTGCACAGAATGCCTCCATGTAGCCATATTGCACTGCATTTTATAGAAGACTGCAGATTGAAAAGGAAAGGTAATTTTTAATAACATTCAATTACAACATGACGTGTGTAACAATTGTATACAATATTATTTTTTTGTATTTACTATTTTTTCCCTCAAAACTGGAGTTACCCTTTAACCACTTGAGATCCGCGCTATAGCCAAATGACGGCTACAGCGCGGATCTCCTTTTCCGGGACTACGTCTATTGAAGTCGTCCCGTGCACGAGCGGCCTGCGCGCCCCCTGAGGGGTGCGCGCGGCACGCTCTGTGATCGGCGAGTCTATGAGACTCGCCTGCTCACCAATCCGTGCAAGGGGTCGATCCCGACCCCTTATCACGTTATCAGCTGTCAGCCAATGACAGCTGATCATGTGATATAACAGAGCCGGTAATCGGCTATTATTCCTCCTTGCGCTGTCAGCGCGAGGAGAAAAAAAAAAAGCCGATCACCAGCGGCTGTGATCGGGACATCAGTCCCGATCATGGCCAGCCCTGCTAATGCCCACCTGCCCCCTGCCAGTGCCCACCTTCCCCCTGCCAGTGCCACATTAATAAAAAGAAAGTGCCCCCCGTCAGTGCCCACAGTGCGACCCAGCAGTGCCCACAGTGCCACCCAGCAGTGCCCATAGTGCCACCCAGCAGTGCCACCCAGCAGTGCCCACAGTGCCACCCAGCAGTGCCCACAATCTGCCTCAACAAAGGTGCTACACCCCAGTGCCACATATCCGTGCCCAGCAGTGCCGCCCATCAGTGCCTAGCAGTGCCGCCCATCAGTGCCCAGCAGTGCCATCTATCAGAGCCACCTATCAGTGCCACCTATCAGTGCCCATCAGTCCCATCTATCAGTGGTACCTATCAGTGCCCATCCGTGCCACCCATCCGTGCCACCCATCCGTGCCACCCATCTGTGCCACCCATCCGTGCCACCTTATCTGTGCCCATCTTTGCCCATCAGTGACGCCTTATCTGTGCCTATTAGTGCCGCCTTAACTATGCCTATCAGTGCCCACCAGTGCAGCCTATCAGTGCCCACCAGTGCAGCCTATCAGTGCCCACCAATGCAGCCCATCAGTGCCCACCAGTGCAGCCTATCAGTGCCGCCTCATCAGCGCACTTCAATGAAGGAGAAAAATGACCCGTTTGCAAAATTTTATAACAAACTATTAAACATGATTTATTTTTTATTTTTTTTTGCATCTTTTTTTGTTTGTTTAGCAAAAAATAAAACTCTGAGCTGTAATTAAATACCACCAAAAGAAAGCTCTATTTGTGGGAATTTTTTTAAAAAAATTTCATTTGGGTACAGTGTTGTATGCCCGCGCAATTGTCATTCAAAGTGCATCAGCACTGAAAGCTGAAAATTGGTCTGGGACTGAGCGGGGTTTAAGTGCCCAGTAAGCAAGTGGTTAAACTACAAAGTATATTTTCACAAGCAGCATATTATCACAGTGATATTACAGGAAAAATAAAACATTTTCTTGTACTAATAGATCCAAGGCCCAGAAATTTGCAACAAAATATCAGTGTCAAATTCCTGCATCCAGAAACTATCCATCCTCAGCATTTTCAGTGATGATTGATAGATGTATCATTTTTATATAGTAACTATATGACTAGGTCACTGTCACACAAACAATCCTGTTTCCAGCAACAATTTGGTGGCAAAAGGATTACCAATGGACAACTTATGTTTTCTATGGAGTTGCTTTCTTTCTAGCCTAGACAAGCAGGATGTCACTGCTTTGCCAGCAAGTACGATTCTGCGGCATTGCAAGCCAAGGGAGAAATTCCATTCCATTGGTTCCCTTTCCTGGCTGATTTTTCCATCTGCCATCACCCTTAGTAAATAAGGGCCACTATCAGACTATTTTCTATAAATGATATATGGAATATACTTACCTACTATTGGCAGAATCCTTTCTTCCAATACATTTGTAAAAGATGCACCCTAGAATAAATGGCATAGATAGTAAGCATGGATACACAATTATACATTTCATTAACTACAGTGACAGATTTTATAGACCTCCAGAGTTGGTCATATTCCATCAAAGAATCATCACTCTAGTCATTTCTGACAGCAATATGTGGTAATATCATAGCATAGCCTGTCAGAATAGCCCAGCAGTTGGGGGGGGGGGGGGTATTCAGGTATATGGCTGTCTGCACTTCATACCTGTCGACATCTTTCAGTATTCAAAATCAGTATAATGGTGGCCAGAATGATTCTATATGTGACTGTAATGTCGATCTACTTACTGGCCTGGAGAAAAATATGAGCACCATACACATAACAATCATATCAATTGAATCAATCTATTCCTATGGAAACCAATTTTTTGGTTTTGCTCAGAAATGATGGGTTACACAGTGGGGTTAATTTACTAAAACTGGAGAGTAGAAAATCTGGTGAAGCTCTGCATAGAAACCAATCAGCTTCAAACTTCAGCTTGTTCAATTAAGTTTTGACAATAAAACCTGGAAGCTGATTGGTTTATATGCAGAGCTGTACCAGATTTTGCACTTTTAGTAAATCAACTCCAGTGTGTGCCTTTTCGATAATTCAAAGACTCAATCATACTGTCTGATTCTGTGAAGCATCGTAGAATCAGATTGTTACAATTATGGCCACCATAATGCCCTGTACACACGATCGGATTTTCTGACAACAAATGTTGGATGTGAGCTTGTTCGCTGAAAGTCCAACCGTGTGTTGGTTAGCAGGTTCTCAAATTTTCCGCCAACAAAACGTTGTTGTCGGAATTTCCGATAATGTGTACACAAGTCTGATGCACAAAAGTTCACACATGCTCGGAATCAAGCAGAAGGAGCCGCACTGGCAATTGAACTTCCTTTTTCTCGGGTCATCGTACGTCTTGTATGTCATTACGTTCCAACATTCGTAATTGTTGGCCAACATTTGTGTGACGGTGTGTATGCAAGACAAGTTGGAGCCAACAACCTTCGAACAAAAATCTGAGGTTTTGTTGTCAGAAAGTCCAATTGTGTGTATGGGGCATAAGAGTCTCTTCATGCCTGAATTTCGACTAGGGTGTTAGGTGGCCCCTAGTAACACAGAAAATGAGCAACCATGATTGATGCACAGCCAAAGGATAACGGAGATGGAAAATCTGCAGGGTGCTAAGTGGGGGAGCAGACATTTAGCACTATACCCCCAACAATGTATGTCTAGCCAGAAAAGTTTTTTCTAGTTATGGATACAGTGCTGGGTTTTCACTTCTATCCAGGGCTCCATAAGAGAGATTTCTTAACAATAACAGTTTCTCGAGACTGGAAGGTTAAATCTACAACAGTCACACCAACAGCAATAAACATCTGACAGAAGTTCCCCTATTTTACAAAAGAATAAATATTTTAATTTCTGTTTGTATTGCTATTACCCTGACTTCCTGTCTGGTTAAACAACAGGACAGGTAGTGAGGGTAAATCTCCCTAACTGAGCTCTGGATAACAGTAAAAACCTTAAAGGGGTGCTAAACCTTCCTCACTCTAGCCAAAACTAAGAAACAAAAGTTCTGGCTTGACTTACACTTCAACATCTGAACTGTTTTTACATTTTTTTCACAATTTTTTTCATTATTAAAATATGCATTACCACTCTTTAAAGCAGTATTAAGCCCCCCCCCCCCCCCAAAAAAAATCATATTACATTGCAGCTTACCAATCCTTAGATGTGGTGGCTGCATTTGTTTTTATTGTTTTTTTGTTTTTTTGTGTATGTGTGTGTTTGGGGGTGGGGTTCATCTGCAGATTTGGCCATTAAGTCTGTCATATTTTATACTTGCCTTACCAGACAAAGCTGTCCAGACAAGGAGTAGGAGTTGGAGAACTGACTGAGACAATTTTTTTTCTTTCATTCATTGAGAATTCATACATTCTATGTATGAGGGTAAAAAACCTTGTGTGCAGCAGAGCCTCCAGCCCCCCAAAACTTAACCGAGCCCCATCTTGATCTAGCATTGTACCTCCCGCCGGTCTCTCCCTTTTCATTGCCTGAGAAAGTAGCAGTAGCCATTTGCTTCCCCTACTGTCAATCACGGCCAGTGAGCCAATGAGCAAAGAGTATGGGTGGGGCAGAGGCTTGCTCCCTGTGTGAATGGACAAGCAGCTGACTATGGGTGCACAGAAACTATAATGTCACTTTAAGGCTTGCTAAGCTACTCTTATGCCGCTTACACAAGACCGGTCTTTCCGTCAGAAAAGGTCAGAGGGAATCATTTTATCGGATATTCTGATCGTGTATGGGCTTCATCTGACTTTTTTTCAAAAATTCTGATGGACCTAGAAATAGAACATGTTTTAAATCTTTCTGACAGAATCAATTCCGATCGGGAAAACCGTTCGTCTGTATGCTATTCCAACGGACCAAAAACGACGCAAGGGCAGCTATTGGCTACTGGCTATTGAACTTCCTTTTTCTAGCCCCGTTGTACGTGCTGTACCTCACTGCATTCTAAACGAATGGACTTTGGTGTGATCATGTGTAGGCAAGTCAGTTTCAGCGGAACTCCGTCGGAACTGCGTCAGAAAGACCGTCAGAGTTTATTCTGGTGGAAAAACTGGTTGTGTGTATGCAGCATCACATCATTTTGTTTTGTGGTTTACTACCGCTTTATTACAGTCAACTGCCACTTGTGTAACTGTATGGAATATTCCGTCTATGTGTCTGTTTTTAGTAAATGAAATTGTCACCATACAATTTGTTCACTCCAAGCAGGTTATCAGCACTAAATTATATTTACCATCAATCCAGCAAATCCACAGTAATTTGCTATGTATTGTTCAATTTCATCCTTGTTTTTTTGGCTCTGGAGAAATGAACACCTATTGAAAAACATACAGGATTAAAATACATTTTATTTGTACTCGGAGTCAATCTGTAGATAGTATAGGAAAAGGAACAAAAGAGCAACAGAGAACATTGACCTGAGGCGTGCCAGGGTCACGTAGTTAGTATGCCTTAAAGGGGGCATACCCAAGTATGAAATGAAAAAAAAAAAAAAGAAAAAGGGAATGGGTGGATGGGACACGAGAGCCTGCGACCACGAGGGAGGAGGCAAAGGAGGGCAGGCTTTATGCAGCCTGACTCCTCCTACAAATTCAGGCTGACCTTTGGTCAGCCTTACACTTGTACCCGGAGTCAATCTGTGGATAGTATAGGAAAAGGAACAAAAGAGCAACAGAGACAATTGGCCTGAGGTGTGCCGGGGTCACGTGGTCAGTATGCCTAAAAGGGGGCAAAAATAAACACAGTAGGATGAAAGCTTAACAAACAGATTTATTACACACTGACTTAACGTTCAATCTGTCAAATTGACAAACGCTCATGACATCTCAAAAAAGGCCCTGAGACATACCCAAAAAAAACAAGAGGACCTCCACCTACCCAAATTCCAAATAATAATAGCCGGGACCACCTGGCGCAAAGTCACAGAAGCCGCTCCTATCCTAAATGAAAAGCCAAAAGTATGCTTAATGGTCCAGCCCCCGATAGGCCAAAAAGGGGACGGCAAATAAGTATGCATTGAGCTGCGGAGAGGGGAGCACTAGGTAAAGGCAACAGAGGACCATCTCTGGGTTTAACAGATGCAGCACTGACAAGCTGATTTAAACCAACACCGGGCACCACTCCTTGCCAGGCTCCAAGAACCTGATGACAGTGTCACCACCCGATTGCTGCATCTTGCGAGCACGTAGATGTAACAGGAAAGGCCGGGTTTAAAAACCAGTTTATTGGCCAAAAGAATGCGAGACCCGGGAACCATAAAAGGCCAGATATAGCGCTGCCTGGAGCACCAAGTTGGTTAACAACGCAAAAGGAGACGATGAGAGCATGTCAGATATGTCACGAAAAAAATATGACCCACGATGGGAAGTCTGTTGAGCACAGCAGGAGGGCTACTCTTTTGGATCCCTCAGGATGGCTTAACTAGAGTGCGCAAATAATGAAGAAAGGCCTATCGGGGTCTTCCAACAACATGAAATGCTGAGTCTCAGCCAGATATGCCCTGATAGTGCTGTAGGCCGATATGAGTTGGAAGTGGCAAAAAACTGAAAAGCAAATAGGAACTGGATGCTAACCGTCAGGACTAGGAAATCTTGACCGGAAAGCCTGGAAAACATCCCAAGCAGAGTCATGAGCCTTCCTGGTATAAAAAATAAAGATTTATTGATCTAGGTTGCTGCGTCAGCCCAATGGAAACCTAATCCAGGACAAATGCTGGAAACTGAGAAAAAAATAATCTGCGTCCAAGACCTGAGCCTACTGGTACTGGCCTAGGCACCGAGAGGGTTCTGGAATCCACTAAAGCCCCTGAGCCAGTAGAAGCTGCTGGAGCTGCAATAGGCTGACTTACCAATAATTCCATACCATTGCGCAACTCCTGGCTGGACATAGCTAGGAAATTAAAGGTAGTGTGGAAATGACACACAACTGGGTCAGGAACATAAACTGCGAGAGAAACGTGAGCAGATTGAGAAACCCGTGACAAGAATGTAAGCTGCGTGAAGCAACGTGACTGAATGACAAGGATGAGTAGCGCAAGCTGATGAAAACATGAGCAGCATCAGAACCGAGGCTGCAAGAAAAACGCAAACTGCATAAGAAACGCAGGTTGCACGAGAACTTGAATTGATGAACAATGAGCAAAACCTGGGAAAACTAGAGAAACCTGGGAAAACGAGAGAAACATGAACGTGAGTTGCATGAGAAACATAAATTGCATGAGAAACATAAATTGCCTGAGAAACGTACCCGCATGAGAAACTAACTACATGAGAAGCGTGAGTTTTGTACGAAATATATGTGAACAGCGTAAGAACAGATGAGGAGACTTGCCACCGAACAAGCCAATTAAAAACGATCACCTCAATCCGTTTAACCCATAGACATGATGGGTAACCTGCAGTGGAAGAACATTGACAACCCAGTTGTGTGAAAACAACCAGAGAACATAACAGATAACCAGCCCATGACATAACAATACCCCTGATACATGACAAGTATAAGGATGTGGGTGCAGAAATTACAAGACCAACAACGCATGAAAGTGAACCTAATGACAACACCACCTTACTGTATGCAGAAGTGAGCCCAAGCAACCTGTAGCACCAAGACAGGAAATAAAAAATGATGGTAGTAGTAAAGGTGTAATGGTGAACGTGCATGTATGACGTATGGACTACAGGCAAGAAGTTTGTGGAACGACAACCAATTAAAAAAACGAAACCTCAGCCCGTATGCATCTGTAGACGTGACAGATCCTGTATGTAAGCACTAGCATAAACGGAAATGCAGCGAACGAAAGGCAATGACATGAAAATGCCTATAACATGAAACGTGAGAAACATGGGACACGTGGGAAAACGTAAGAAACATAGGAAAACATGGGAAAACGTAAGAAACATGGGAAAAGGGAAAATGAAAGAAACATGGGAAACGTGAGAATAAAAGAAACATGGGAAACTTGAGAACATAAGAAACATGGGAAACTTGAGAACATAAGAAACATGGGAAACTTGAGAACGTAAGAAAACATGGGAAAATGTAAGAAACATGGGAAAATGTAAGAAACATGGGAAAACGTGAGAACCGTAACATGAGAAATGAAAGAAACATGGGAAATACATGAATTGACATGAGAAGTAAAAATTGCATGAGAAACCATAAAATTGCATGAGGAACCGTAATTTGCATGAGAAACCGTAAATTGCATGAGAAGCCGTAACTTGCATGAGAAACCGTAACTTGCATGAGAAACCGTAACTTGCATGAGAAACCGTACACAGCATGAGAAGCATAAATTACGTAAGAACTGTAAGTTGCATTAAAAAAACGTAAATTGCATAAAAAACGGAAATTGCATGAGAAACGTAAATTGTATGAGAACCTTGCCGTAACTTTCATGAAAACCGTAAATCGCAGAAAAAAACTAATTGCGTAAGAACCGTAATTCACATGAAAAAGTCAACTGCAGGAAAACCGTAAACAGCATAAAAAAACATAAATTGCATGAGAAACCGTAAATTGCATGAGAAACCGTAAATTACATGAGAAACCGCAAATTGCATGAGAAACCATAAATTGCATGAGAAACTGAAAATTGCATAGAAACGTAAAATTGCATGAGGAACCTTAACTGCATGAGACCATACCTACCTGGAACCCCCACCCCCCCACAGAAAATGTGCCAACACTACACCACAAAACAGTCACTGCCCCACATGACTCCCCGACCCAACCCCAACTGCAAGCCCACCACTGCCGTGAGAACACTGCACCGGGACATACACCTGCCACAGAGGAGCCCCAACAGGAGACAAAGGCACCAGCACAGCCCATGACACAAAATCGAAACTCCGCCCTGCATGGCCCCCAGGCAATTTTTCTAAAAAATTGTCTAAAAAAAAATATGATTCCCTGAAAAGTATTTCCTGACAGTGAAAGGAGTTATACTCTGCAATGTAAAGCCGGTGTCTGTTTATGTCATTTTAAGTGGATCCTTTTATTTCTATAATAAATATGTGGCATATTACACTATGGGGGTTATTTACTAAAGGAAAATACACTTGGCACTGCAAGTGCACTTGAAAGTGCACTGAAAGTGCACTTGGAAGTAAAGTCGCTGTAGATCCGAGGGAGACATGCAAGGAAAATAAAAAGCATTTTAGCTTTTGCACATGATTGGATGATAAAATCAGCAGAGCTTCCACTCATTTCAGATCTACCCCTTAGTTTCAGAACGACTGTACTTCCAAGTGCACTTTCAAGTGCACTTGCAGTGTAAAGTGGATTTGCCTTTCGTAAATAACCCCCTATGAGTGCACCCAGGAGAGGAAACAAGTGCAGCTACTGCGGGAAGTACTTGTGAGCACCAGCTTTGTCAAAAAGCAGTACAAACATAAATAGGAGGGGTGGGTGCTGTGTCTGTCAATGAACTTCAGAGAAAAGGATCAACAAGGCTTGTTGTCGGAAATTCCGAGCGTGCGTACACAATTCCGATGCACAAAAGTCCACGCATGCTCAGAATCAAGCAGAAGAGCTGCACTGGCTATTGAACTTAATTTTTCTCGGCTCATCATAAAAGTTGTACATCACCGCTTTCTTGACGTTCGGAATTTCCGACAACATTCGTGTGACCATATGTATGCAAGACAAGTTTGAGCCAACAACCGTCCGAAAAAAATCAGCGGTTTTGTTGTTGGAATGCCCGATCATGTGTACATAGCTTTACCTTTCTTGGTACCTAATTATAGTAGCATAATGGTGGTTGCTCTGCCCATGGCCAAGCCACAGGACCATTATAACGCTATAAAATAGAGCGATGCCCTCCGCCCCCATTTTCGTACCTAGACTCAATTCAGCCACAATAATAAGAACATGAAGGATGGAAATGCTGTCATGAACAGGCACCAAGAAAGGAAAATTACGGAAAGGTAATGATTACATTTTTCTTTTTTTCTGGTGCCTTCATGGCAGAATACGCATGGTAAATAGCTTGCTACCAAGGAGGGAATGCTGAAGAAAATGGGATTTTTGTACTCACCATAAAATCGTTTTCTCTGAAGTTCATTGACGGAGACAGCTCCTTTAATTCTTGACCTTAGGTTATCACGCCACCTTCAGGAGAGGACTAGGCAGAACATGTAACACATGTAAAAACAGCAAGAATGCACAGCACCGCCCAGGGGGCGGTCCCTCTGGCTATAGCCCCTCACCCTGCTTCCTGCAGCTCAGTTGGTCAAAAAGCAGTACAAACATAAATAGGAGGGGTGGGTGCTGTGTTTGTCAATGAACTTCAGAAAAAAGGATTTTCCGGTGAGTACAAAAATCCCATTTTCTCTTTCGTTCATTGACGGACACAGCTCCTTTAATTCTTGACCTTAGGGACGGCCCCAAGCAGTGTCAAAAAAATGAGGGGTGGAAACAGCAAAACATGACTTCACCCACAACAAAAGGAACACCTCAACAGAGGAGTTGCCATCTTAAACGGCCGCCATCAAAACCAGCGGCCAACATATGCATCAAAAGATGCATATACAACAAACTTGTAAGCCACCTGAAAAACCTTGTGGCCAAAGCAAGCAAGATGCGCTTACGTCAACCTGGGAGACAGACGCTTGATGTCGGAAAGCCCAGGAAGTTCCAATTGCCCTGGAGGAATGAGCCCTGACAGGAAAAGGGGGCAACCGCCTCATTAAGGCATAGGCCTGAACCACGATCTGTCTGATCCACCTAGAAATGGTGGACAATGAGACCGCCAGACCTCTCTTTGGACCAGCCACTGAGACAGAGAGTCTGATTTCCGGAAAGGACCTGTAAAAGACAGATACACTGGTAGACCACCACATCCAGGGAATGTAAGGCAATCTCTTTTGTGTGTGTCGGCTTAGGATATGAGGATGGTAACACGATGTCCTCATTTAGATGGAATGCCGAAACCACCTTTGGAAGGAAAGAGGACTGTGGACATAGCACCGCCTTATCCTTGTGGATGACCAGGTAGGGAGACTTGCATGACAATGCCGCCAACTCAGAAACCCTCCTGGCAGATGTAATAGCCACTAGAAAGACTACTTTCTGAGAAAAAGTTAACAAGGGTATCTCCCTAATGATTTCAAATGGCGGTTTCTGAAGCGCCGATAGCACTAGATTCAGATCCCACGGAGGTAGCCGTGGTCGAACCGGAGGGATTACGCATAGAACCCTTGCACAAAAGTACTCACCAATGAGTGAGTCGCCAAGGGATGTTGGAAAAATCCGGAATACCTCCGGATGCAACGACCATTCCCCTGGGTCCAGCATCTGATGACTTAGGTAGTCCGCCTGCCAGTTTTCTACGCCTGGGGTGTATATGGCCGACAGGACCGGCATGTGTCGATCTGCCCACTGGAAGATGTGAGCGACCTCCCGTGCTGCAGCTGAGCTCCTTGTTCCTCCTTGATGGTTGACGTACGCCACCACCGTGGCATTGTCCGACTGGATCCTGATCGGACACCCATGTAGCCTCATTGACCATGTGGAGAGGCACAGCCTGATTGCCCGAAGCTCGAGCACATTGATTGGCAGTTGGGATTCTTCCCGGAACTCCTCCCCAACTGGTCCGGCTGGAGTCCGTTGTGATCACCGTCCAATGGACAAGAAGGAACGACTTCCCGGACCGAAGGTTCAAAGACCTCAACAACCAGAGAAGGGAATCCCGGACCAGCTGGCTCACTCGAATTTGACAATCCAGGGATAACGGGGATTTGTCCCATTTTGACAAAATCTCCTTATGTAGGACTCGAATGTGAAATTGAGCGTACGGTACCGCTTTAAAAGTGGCTACCATGAGGCCCAGAACTTGCATGCAGAATCACAGCGACGACCACCTGCGGTTCACCAATAACTTCACCGCAGCTTGAAGAGTCTGCAGCTTGTCTGAAGGGAGAAAAACTCTCACTTTTGAGGTGTCCAACAGTAAGCCCAGGTACTCCAAGCGTTGACTCGGCACTAGCACGGACTCCTTTTGGTTCAGCACTCAACCAAACTCCCAGGAAGTCTGCATGATGATCTCTACATCCTCCCTTAATTCTGTGGCGGAAGCTGCCCTCAGAAGTAGGTAGTTTAGGTAACCCACGATTGCGATCCCACATTGCCCTAACAGCGCCAGAATTGGAGCTAACACTTTGGTAAAGACTCGGGGTGCTGACACCAGGCCAAAAGGGAGAGCCACAAACTGGTAGTGTTCTTCCCCGACTGCAAATTGCAGAAACCTCTGATGCCTGAGGCATATGGGTACATATGGGTACATGTAGGTATATCCGGGATATCCAGGGATGCCAGAAAGTCCCCCTGATGAAGTGCAGCGACCACAGAGCAAACTCATTCATGAATATTTGCACTTTCACATAGCTATTGAGGGCCTTCAATTCCAGGATTGAACATAACCCCTTCCTTTTTGGGGGCTACAAACAGACTGGAGTAGAATCTCTGAAACCTTTCCAGCGTCGGTACAGGCACTATCACCCCGCGCAGTAGCAGGTCCTGTATGTATCTATTTGGTGGACAAGAAAGAAACTATCTTGTATCAAGATGAAACCAGTTTGCAGACCCATTGGTCAGACAGTAGAGAGGTCCACCGAGCTGCAAACTCCCGAAGGTAACCCCCCACCCGAGAGTTGGGCGGGGGCAAACGCTCACGCGGTAACATTTTTGTTTGCAGACTTGTTTGGCTTGCAAAACCAGGAACGTTTTGTCCTTCAGCAGGTGCCTTGTCAGACTGGGAGCGCTTACCTGCCAGCCCAGGCAGGCGAAAAAGCCGTTTGAGGAGAAAAAGAGGGCCCTTGCCTATGGCGTGGCTCCTTACCCTTCCTGGACGGTGTGAGCAATGTGCTCTTCCCATCGGTAACATTTTTAATAATGTCATCCAGCGAAGCTCCAAAAAGCCTCTTACCTTGGAAGGGCAAATCCGCCAGTGCTTTTTTAGATGCCTGGTCCGCAGACCAGCATTCATTTCAGCCAAATCAGGCGCTGTAGCACCACTGCTGATACAGGGGGACCATATCCAGGGCCGCATCACAGACATACTTAAGGCCATGCACCAACTGGTCTGCCAGCTCTACGCAGACCGGGGGAGACTGTTGCTTCTTCAATTCACAGTGCAACAACTTTACCCATTCAGTAAGCGGCTGCAACACCAAGGCCGTGGCCAGCACAGGTCGTAACGCTGACTTCAGTACCATAAACACGGACCGGGCCACTGCCTCGGCCCTCCTGTCGACAGGGTCCTTGAAGGCAGGAGTCCCTTCTTCTGGAATCGTGGTTACTTTATTTAACCTGGATACCGAGGGGTCAACGACCGGAGGGGACGTCCATTTTTTCAGGAGGCTCTCCTCAAAGGGGTAACGCACCGCCATTCTTGGTAATGAAAAGGCCCGCTGCGGACTTCCCCATTCCTTTTAGATGAACTTATCAAAATAAGTCAAATACGGAAACACCTTAGGTGTGTGGGCCAGTTTTCGGGACCCAAAAGGGACCGCCACCTCAGCAAAGGTCCCTGCTGCATCCTGTATCTTCAGGGTATCTTGCATCGCAGTGATAAGTGCTCCTACTAGTGCTTTTTCCTGTGCTAACTAGGAGTCATTCTCACTGTCCGAACAGTCCTGTTCCGCATCATCTGACATGTCAGAACAGGGTCTGCCAGTCACACGGGATCCGAGTATAAATCAGAGCTCTCCCCAGAAGAGGAGGGGCAGGGGCGTTTTTTACCCCCCTTGCGCCTGCACGCCGCTTCAACCCTGGCAACAAAGGTCTCCAGGACTGCCAACAACGCATCCAGAGGCACCGCATTTTTTGCAGGTGAGCTGATTACAATAGCAGGGATGTCTGGGGAAGAAGCGCCAGCTTCTGACGCCATGCTGACCCTCTCTCGCCTGCTGAAACTTAGGGACTTAAGGCAAGGTACATAAATCCCACCCTCCTAGCTGCTCACAGACTGGGGGGCCCCACTGCAGGACTCACCACCCTGACCGAGTTCTGCGCTGTGCTGCCGCTGACCGCTCTGCCCCGTTTCAGTCACAAAGTGCTCCGAGTGAAAATCATGCTGTTCTGAGGTACACAGACCCAGCACTAGAGGTAAAAATGCACCGAGGCTACAAGAAAATGGCCGCTGGCCGTCAGTACAAAAATCACCAAGAAAATGGCCGTCGAACCTTCTAGAAAATGACTGACAGCCCATACACTGCATAAGACTACAGGAAAATGGCCGTGGTCTCCTGAGGTAAATTTACTCAAGCACCTCACAGCGCAGAAAAAAGGGGCAGAAAAGCAAAAAACGGCCCCTAACAGCCAGCGCAGCCCTGCCAAAGCTCAGAGCCCCCCGGAGGACCACCGGCCTAGGTACATACACTGCACCTCATGCCCAGTCACACAGCGGCCCCAGCAGGGGGAGGAGGGAATGAGGGATAGGGAGAGAGCAAAGGGAGATTGAGAGACCCCCTAGTTGACCTCCCAGGGAATGGCCAGCTGCTCTATCCTGCCGAGGCAGGGAGAGCCATACTTACCCTTCCAGTCGGGATTGCTGGACGCATTCCACCACAGACCCATCACCCAAGCAGTAAGGGGTGGCTGTTGGCCATGGCACACTGTGACACAGACAGCAGTAGCCCAGTCATATGTGTGCCCCGGAGCATATAGCTCACTGGCCGCCCCTGGAGCAGAAGGGGCATGTCGCGGCTGACCCAGCACGTAGCTAGAGTCTGCTCACGCTCGATGGCCAGGCTGGATAGACTACAAGGATCTATGTTATCCAGCCTGTCACCCAGTCAGTTGTTGATTGTAGACCACAGGATCAAAAATTGTAAAAAAAATCAAAAAAATCCCAGGACCAATGGTCCCCTCAAGGAGCCAAGTCCATCTCCTACACTAGGCAGAAAAAAACTGAGCTGAAGCAGGGTGAGGGGTCATAGCCAGAGGGACCGCCCCCTGGGCGGTGCTGTACAGTCTTGCTGTTTTTACATGTGTTACATGTTCTGCCTAGTCCTCTCCTGAAGGTGCGTGATAACCTAGGGTCGAGAATTAAATGAGCTGTGTCCGTCAGTGAATGAAGGAGAAAACAAAATTATTTTAAGAAACTATTACGAAAAAGAAAATTGTAAGGTCTTGCTCCCAAAATCCCAGGAGGTAAGACTAGCTGGATCTAGGCTGTAGTGAGCCATAAACGTAGAGAACAAGGACCAGATTGCTGCTTTGCAGATTGTATCTGGGGAGACCATTGCCGAGGCTACCCAAGAGATGAAAGACCTCTTGTCGAGTGCGCATTCACTTCCAAAGGAACAGGAAGCCCAATACTGCTTAGCGATGTGTATAATCCGCACAATCCATCCTACTATTGTGTGTTTCGATGCTGTTTGCCCTTTCCTTGCCCCACTGGGAACTACAAATAATCTTTCATCTTTCTGGAGGTGTAGAGTAGTGGAAATGTAGGACTTTAAGGCTCTTGCTACATCCAATTTGTGCAGTTTTAATGAATTCCCTTCTTGTGGGAATGCTAGCAGGACCCATTCCTGATTGGAGTGATATGTGGAAAGGATGGGGGCAGGGGGCATCGCTCTCTTTTATAAAGTTATAATGGTCCTGTGCACTGGCGGGGAGCAACCAACCATGCGTATGCTGCCACGAAGGCATCAGGAAAGCTGTTTATGACATTGTGTATATTGTAAGGTCCACCCAAGAAGGAAAAAACGGCGTGGGGGTCCCCCCATGGTCCATACCAGACCCTTATCCGAGCACACAGCCTGGATGGTCAGGAAAGGGGGTGGGGACGGGCAAGCGCCCCCCCCTCCTGAACCGTACCACGCCACATGCCCTCAACATGGGGGGTGGATGCTTTGGGGAAGTGGGGCACCCTGTGGGCCCCCCACCTCAAAGCACCTTGTCCCCATTTTGATGAGGACAAGGGCCTCTTCCTGACAACCCTGGCCATTCGTTGTCAGGGTCTACGGGCGGGGGGCTTATCGGAATAAGTTAATTAATAAGGGGGCCCCCATATCCCGGCCTCCACCCTATGTGAATGAGTATGGGGTACATCACACCCCTACCCATTCACCTGGGAGAAAAAGTGTCAATTAAAAAATACACTACACAGGTTTTTAAAGTAGTTTATTAGTTAGCTCCGGGGGTCTTCTTCCGACTTCGGGGGTCCCTTCCGACTTCTCCGTGCTTTCCGGTTCTTCTCCCGCTCTCTGGCCTTTTCTCCCGTTCTCCGGTTCTTCTGCCGGGCTCCTCTGCCATCTTCTGCTCTTTTGCCGCTCTTCTGCTAGTCGTGGCTTGGCTTTCTCCTTTGTCGCCGTCTTCTTCTTCCTTCTTCTGTTCTTCCGACATGATGCTCTCTCCCGCTGTAATGCCGTGGACACGATGCGCAACGACTTATATAGGCATAATGGGTGGGGTCACCAGGTCACCCGGTGACTCCGCCCCTTATAACGTCACAGTCCCAGCATGCCCCCGGGACTGTGGCATCATAAGAGGCGGGGTCACAGGGTGACATCACCCAGTGACCCCGCCCCTTATGCCTACATAAGTCGTTGCTCACGGTGTCCACGGCATTACAGCGGGAGAGAGTGTCGTGTCAACATCGGAAGAACAAAAGAAGGAAGAAGAAGAAGGCGGTGACGAAGGAGAAAGCCGGGCCACCGCTAGCAAAAGAGTGGAAAAAGAGCAGAAAATAGTAAAGGAGCCCGGCAGAAGAGGCGGGAGAAGAGGCCAGAGAGCGGGAGAAGAACCGGAAAGCACGGAGAAGTCGGAAGGGACCCCCGAAGTCGGAAGAAGACCCCCGGAGTTGCCTAATAAACTACTTTAAAAACCTGTGTAGTGTGTTTTTTTATTGACGCCTTTTCCCCCAGGTAAATGGGCAAGGGTAGGATGTACCCCATACACATTCACATAGGATGGAGGGCCGGGATCTGGGGGCCCCCTTATTAAAGCCTGCAGACCCCGAAAACCAATGGCCAGGGTTGTCGGGAAGAGGCCCTCGTCCTCATCAACATGGGGACAAGGTGCTTTGGGGTGGGGGGCCCCCCATGTTGGGGGCCCCCCCATGTTGAGGGCATGTGGCTTGGTACGGTTCGAGGGCGCACTCGCTCGTCCCCACCCCCTTTCCTGACCAGCCAGGCTGCATGCTCGGATAAGGGTCTGTATGGATTTTGGGGGGACCCCCACGCCATTTTTTCGGCGTAGGGGGTTCCCCTTATAATCCATACCAGACCTAAGGGCCTGGTATGCCCCTGAAGGGGCATGCCCCCTTGCCCCCGCTGCAATAGGAAAATTTGTTTTTCCTATTGCAGCCAGCGCAAGATGTACAGTACCCTGTCGCCGAGAACCAGCGTGAGAAACATTCTCGCGGGCAGGTGCTGTAGCTGCCCTTGCGTCGTATTTGGTCCGATGAACGGGCTTCCCAATAGGAACTGGGTCCGGCGGACTTCCTAGAGAGTGAAATTGTTTCCAATACTTCTTTGCAAAACAGCTCAAGCTCTGAAGCTCTGTCAGATTGGATGGAGAGCGGCTGTGAACAGCAATTTTCAAGTTTTGCATAGATTCTCAATTGTATTTAGGTCTGGACTTTGACTGGGCCATTCTAACACATGAATTGCCTTTGATCTAAAACATTGTATTGCAGCTCTGGCTGTACATCCCCACAACATGATGCTGCCACCACTATATTTCACGTGGGGATGGTGTGTTCAGGTGATGTATAGTGTTAATTTTCCGCCACAAATAGCGTTTTTCTTTTAGGCCAAAAAGCTACATTTTGGTCTCATCTGACCAGAGTACCTTCTTCCATATGTTTGCTGTGTCCCTCACATGGCTTCTAGTAAACTGAAAACATTACTTTTTATGGATTTTTTTCAACAATGGCTTCTTGCCCCTCTTCCATAAAGAGCAGATTTGTGGAGTGCATGACTAATAGTCGTCCTGTGGACAAATTCTCCCACCTGGGCTGCTGATCTCTGCAGCTTCTCCAGAGTCACCATGGGTCTCTTGGCTGCTTCTCTGATTAATGCTCTCCTTGCCCGGCCTGTCAGTTTAGGTGGAAGGCCATGTCTTGGTAGGTTTACAGTTGTGCCATACTTTTTTTCATTGTCAGATGATGGGTTGAACTGTACTGTGAGATGTTTAAAGCTTGGGATATTTTTTATAACCTAACCCTGCTTTAATCTTCTCCACAACTTTATCCCTGACCTGTCTGGTGTGTTCCTTGGCCTTCATGATGCTGTTTGTTCACGAAGCTTCACTAACAAACCTCTGAGAGCTTCACAGAACATCTGTATTTATACTGAGATTAAATTACACTCAGGTGGACTCTATTTACTTATTAGGTGACTTCTGAAGGCAATTGGTTCCACTAGATTTTAGTTAGGGGTATCAGAGTAAAGGGGGCTGAATACAAATGCATGCCACATTTTTCAGACATTTATTTGTAAAAAAAAAAAAAATGAAAACCATTTATCATTTTCTTTCCACTTCAAAATTATGTGTCAATAAAATACATCTGGGGCGTGGCTTGGCTATGGTGCTATGAGGCCGCACATTTTTGGAGCTGAAACGATCGGGCCGAATACCTCACCCAGCGCACAGACCATCAGACCGGCATATGTCCACGTTGGACCAGAAGCCCGGGACACCAGCCACACACAGGAACTTGGATATAGCGGCTTACTTTCTCTGCAATCCCGCTGCTCCAACACAGGCCGCGGGTTACAACATTGCGCCGCCACTCACTTACTCGGCAAACACAGCCCACACAAGAAGTCTGGGAAGGGACCCCTCCAGACATCACAGGAGCCGCGTTTATCAGGGGCTAGTGTGGACTCCCCGATTCCCTCCCTGGACATCCCAGGCATAGAAGGATCACAGACGGTGCCGGGGGCTTGGCACACAGGGACACCCGCACGCCGAGGCATGGAGGGAGATAATGGCGCTACTCCCCACAAAACAAGACATCACTGAGTCCACTGCAACAATCGTGAGTACCTACTCTAAGGAGATTAATGAACTTAAACAGCGCATTGACACAGGGGATTCATGCGTGACGGTGCTGGAGAATGCCTTGGGCACTCTGGAGGCTAGGGTGCTGTCGTTGGAGGATGCCCAATTGAACTACAAACGCCGCCTGATCATGCTGCAGCTTTCCGTAGACGATGGGGAAAATCGCAGCCACAGAAACAATATTATGCTCTGCAGTCTCCCTGAAGCTACTTCAGGTAGAGACCTAAAGTCCACTGTCATGGCCATTTTCAATAAACTGCTTGATAAACCCCTGACGGCTGAACTAGAATTGGACTGGGTCTATAGAGTACAAGGCCCCAGGGGCAGAGACCCAGCTGCCCCAAGAGACGTTTTGGCCAGGGTCCTTTTCTACTCCATTAAAGAGGAAATTCTGCGGCAAGCCTGGACCAAAGGCCCAGTAGACTTTGACGGGGCCGTGGTGCAAGTGTCCCCTGATCTGTCACGGCTCACGTTAAGGATGCGGGGTGTGTTACGTCCATTACTGGAAGCTGTGAGAAATGCCGGAGCCACATGTCGATGGGGACACCCTTTTCAACTTATAGTCCTCAAAGGAAATAACTCCTTTGGCCTGCGGTGGCCGGAACAGCTCCCGGAACTGTGTGCATTTCTGGGGATGCAAGAGACCCCCATCCCTGACTGGCTGTATTACCTGTCTATGACGGACACTGCAAGGCTGCCGCTACCAAGACCTTGAAGACCCAGCAGGCGGCGTCAACGTACAAGATCAAGACGGGGATCCAGAGATGACTTCACCTTTCCCGAGCCCCGACCTGCTTGTCTGGTGGGGCAACCCCTACGATAAGTAGACTTTCTATTAGAGTTGTACAGGACTGGGGGTAAGCTCTGGATAGAGGGGAATGTTTTGGAACAAACAGAGGTTATTAAGACAGTTCATATTGTAGTGGGCTACATGTTTGGTTTAAGTTACGTGCAAACTGATAACCATACATTGAACTGGCGGAGTCCCTAAACCAACCCCGAAGATGGAGGGGGGGGCGCGGTTCCCCCTCCTCGTCCACCACCCCACGCATTTTCTGTTACGTTCCTCATGTGTTAATGTCACCATTGTTGATCTTGGTTTGTTGGGGGGGGGGGGGGGACGTCCGGTCACCATGGGGGGGCAGGGGATCGCAATATCAGTTCATAGTAGGACCAAAACCTAGGGACCTAGTTCTGGTCGGGCCCATTCCCACTCCCCGGGGGAGAATGATTAGCAAATAGGGGGTTTTGATATGTGGCCTGCTGAGCCCGGTAGCAGCATGCAACAGTTAGGGGGCACGTGGCACCCCCCTAGAATCGTTAATGCTTCTGACTTTGGTCACAGTTTAAGGCTATATATTGGTTGAGATTGATATTCTGGTTCAATCACACGTCACCTGTAGTCCTGACTGAGCCAGTCTTCCACGCTCTGCATATAGGTTGCCCTAGTGTGCGCAAGGCTTAAATTAGCACAGTAGGGCACCCTTGAAGTTGCTCCTGCAAATCCATACCTTTGGTGCCAACTTTCCTCCTCTATCTCTTTCTGCTTCTACTCCTCCCTCTTCTACCTTTCCTCTTCTTCTTACCCTCCCACCTATCCTCTCCCGCTTTTTTTTCTCCCCCCTCCCCCTGCCCGCATCATGCCATCCACGGTGAACACTGCAGAGGGTCCTACTCCCCAGGGGATCAAATTCACATCCCTGAATACCCAGGGCTTGTCCACGCCAGAGAAGCGTTCTAGACTTCTCTCGGACCTCAAAAAATCCCCTACCCAGATAGTGTTCCTGCAAGAAAACGCACTTTAAGCAACAGGCGGTTCCTAGGCTCGGCAACAGAAGTTTCCCCATAGTATATCATGCACCCTCCCCTATTACAAAATCTAAAGGGGTCAGCATACTGATGGCAAGGTCGGTACCATGGTCCCTACTTGAAGTGAGGGCTGACCCACAGGGTCGCTATTTATTGGTTAAGGGCAAGATTAGAAGTACCACAGTGACCCTGATGAAGGTGTACTTTCTGAATTCTGGACATCTCAACCCCCTATAATCCTGGAAGCCAGAGAGGGGGTGTTTCTGATGGATGGAGACTTTAATTACGCTCAAGAGCCCCTGCTGGACGTGTCGAGGGGAGCGTCGCATCTCACATACTCACACCTTAAAAAATTAAAGGTAGAACTACAGGGTTTGAATCTGGTCGATCCTTGGTGGGTTATGAATCCGGAGGATAGGAAAAATACCTACTTCTTGCACCGCACATACTCCAGGATCGACTATTTTCAAATCCAGCATAGAGATCTACTGATGGTCGCCTCCACCCGGATTGACAATATCTTCCTTTCGGACCACACGCCAATCTTCCCACATGGAAACTCAATGAGTCTCTCCTGCAGATCCCTGAGACCCGAAAAGAAGTAGGGGAAGTGATCGCACACTATTTTAGGGAAAATGCAAATCCATCCTTAAGCCCAATGTGCATCTGGGAGGCGCATAAATGCATGGTGAGGGGTGTGTTGATCCGAATCGGATCTCAGAAAAAGTGAGAAAGAACCAAGCAAATTGACTCGCTGATCAACGAGGTGCGCTCCCTCAAACTCCTACACAAGCGATCACTTGTGGAAGCTCACTTAGAAGCCCTGGTCAAAGCCAGGAAAAAATTGAAGGACCTTCTGTACCAAAAGACAGTCCAACGCCTGGCATGGGCGAGATGCTCACTCTTTGAATTCTCCAACAAACCAGGCGCAATGCTGGCAAGAGCTTTAAGGGGTCCGAGTCTGAGCACTTTTATCCCGCACATCACCACTAAGCAGGGTTCCAAAGCTTACACATCAAAAGACATAGCATGGGAATTCTATGACTACTACCAGAAACTATAACCTTCACACAGGGGAAACTGAAGAGACAATAGCCTCTAAAAAGGAGGCAACAGGTGAATACATCAGGGCCTCCGGCATGCCAACCTTGCCCGCTGAGATCAGCGACTCGTTGGAATCGGACATCACGGCAGAGGAATTTCAAATGGCAGTGGCTCAAACAAAACCACGGAAGGCGCCAGGGGCTGATGGCTTCACCTTGACATACTATCACACCTACACAGCGTCCTTGACACAGCACTTCTTAAATGCGTACAATAAGGTAAAAGGGGGTAATGACATGCCTGTAGACTCACTACGGGCATACATATCATTGATTCCTAAAGAAGGGAAGGACCTGTCACAATGTGGGAATTATCGCCCAATTGCGCTCTTAAATGTGGACCTGAAACTTTTTTCAAAGATTCTCTCCAACAGATTAATACCACATATCCCAAATTTAATACACTTAGATTAGGTAGGGTTCGTATCCATGTGAGAGGCAAAGGATAATACGACCCGAGTCCTTAACCTGACCCATGCAGCATGTACGTGGGGAAGGCCTTTTCTCCTACTCTCTACGGATGCAGAAAAGGCCTTCAACATGATGGCCTGGCACTTTTTTGCAGGACACTCTGGACCATATCGGATTAGGCCCTAATATGCTAGGTTGGGTGTCATCGCTATACTCCAAACCATCAGCGGCGGTACGAGTAAATGACTGGCATTTGGAATTCTTCCCAATCTCAAACAGGACGAGGCAGGGGTGCCCCCTGCCCCCCCTTATGTTGGAACCTTTTATGTGCCACGTGAGGAACGATCTAAATATCATAGGTGTGCAGAAACCATCGGCTCACCACAAGCTCGCGGCCTACGCCGACAATTTGATCTTTTTTGTTTCCAATCCCTGCATCTCTCTCCTGAATATTTTGGAAGCTCTACGAATATACGACGCCCTTTCAAACTACAAGGTCAACTGCGCCAAGTCCGCTATCCTGAACATCTCTTTCTCTGAGTCTGAGGCTCACTGCCTACACTCAGCTTTTGCATTTCAATGGGCAGATAAGTCAATACGTTATCTGGGCATTGACATCACTCCGGACCTGGTGCAATTATACCTACACAACTATGTCCCCTTGTTACGTAAACTAAAGGTAGACCTAGAGAGCTGGCACGCATTAACTTTGACTTGGTTTGGGCGATGTAATGCCTTCAAAATGACGGCACTCCCGAGGATCCTATATGTATTTCAAACATTACCAATCCGAATTCCCCTGAAATTCTTCACACAACTGAAGGTACTCATTAGAAATTTCATATGGGCACACAAACCACCTAGAACAAAACTACAAACCTTATCCAGACCAAAGGAAAAGGGAGGCTTAGGTCTCCCTGATATGCGTAGGTACTATAAGGCAACATTGCTGGCTAGAGTTGTGGACTGGCATTGTAACAAAGAACACAAACAGTGGGTGTGGATGGATATAGAAGATCAGGGCCAGATTAAGAACATCATGGGCCTGGTGCTGAGGATTTTGGTAGGGCCTTTTATAAACAATAAGTAAATAAAAATGCAAACATTTTTTTGTTATAACAAATTAAATTAAAGAGAGAGAGGGAGGATGAGAGAGAGAGAAAGGGGATGAAAGAGGTGTGAGGGGTAAGGGATCGAGGATGAGAGAGAAAGGGGGGGGGGGGGTGAGAGAGAGAGGATGCACATGAGCATGTGTGGGAATGACATCAGTGCAGCCTGGCCAAGGCAAGTGACGGAAGGCACAGAACCCAGAAGGAAGACCGGGTGAAGATGTTAGTGCCCAGGCCCCACAGGATTGATCACAGCACAGCACTGGAGGGCTCAGTCTGACAATTTAAGTGTATCCTAATGTGCTAATATGCTGGGCATACTTGTACATTATGGCATAACCTACTCCAGGGCCTCTAAAAAGTAGTAATGTTCGAAAAGTTTACTACCGCTTTAATATCACGAGCCTCTCATGGGGCCCCCTACTGACCCTGTGGCCCTTGGGCAGTGCCTAAGTGCATAGTTGTCAACATTTCAAAAATATTTTCAGGAACGCTTTTTTACAATTGCTATATTTAGAGTAGCTGACATCCCCTATGTTCCTCTATACATCACAATAGTAATTACAAAATTAAATAAATACTAATAATGGGGCAGAACAAATATGAGGACTGTGAGATTTCCTTTAGTTGCACTGACAAAAGTGTGCCCATTCTAGAGCTGGTAACATTGAGGATATTCAGTATAATTTTAAAGAACAGTTTTTGTGGGTAAGAGGCATAGGGGAGGAGTATGGATGGTATAAAAGTGGGAAGTATGTGCAGGTGAGGGAGAGGAATGTGGAGGGTCTAACAGTGGGCACTATGTACATGAGAAGTGCAGAGGGTATGGCAGAAGGCACTATGTACAGGAGAGGAGTGTTAAGGGTATGACAGTGGGCAGTATGCACAGCAGAGGAGTGTAGAGGGTATGACATTGGGCACTATGTATAAGAGAACAGTGTGGAGGGTATAACAGTGAGCAATATGTACAGGAGAGAAGTGTGGAGAGTAGGACAGTAAGCAGTAATTACAGGAGAGGGGTGTGAAGGGAGGGTATGACGCTGGGCACTATGTATAGGAGAGGAGTATGGAGGGAATGACAGTGAGTAGTATGTACAGGAGAGGAGTGTGGAGGGTGTGACAGTGGGCACTATGTATAGGAGAGAAGTGTGGAGGGTATGACAGTGGGCACTATGTATAGGAGAGGAGTATGGAGGGTATGACAGTGAGTAGTATGTACAGGAGAGGAGTGTGGAGGGTATGACAGTGGGCACTATGTATAGGAGAGAAGTGTGGAGAGTATGACAGTGGGCACTATGTATGGGAGAGGAGGATGAAGAAATCTGGGAAGGAAAAATGTAAAGGTTTGTGGAAGGATGTTTAGGGACTGCGTAGTGGTTAATCGGGCCATACATGGATTGAAATTACACCAATTAAGCAGAGACCAGCCATAGTCGATCTATGTATGGGCTAGCTGGTTTTACACAAGTCAACCTATTAACCGACTTGAGTACAACCAGCCTGTCAGGTTTTCCCCAAAACAATCAGTGCTGCCAGCTATAGTTAGCAACACTAATCATTGTATTGTATTCACTGGCAGAACACAATAACACTGCGGGAGTGATTGCCCCATTCACAGGTCAGCAGGTGAGAGGGTGTGTGGGGACAGGCTGGGGAGAGATACTAGTCAGTCCCTGGGTAGGCACTGGTTAGTATCAGAGCCAGATACACACAGGTTACATACGCCACGATCGTTAGAACGAGAGCAATAATTCTAGCACTAGACCTCCTCTGTAAGTCTAAACGTGTAACCTGTAAAAAAATTTAAAGCATCGCTTAGTACACAACAAAAAATAGTGCTAACTTTAGTGGGATTTTTTAATGAATGAAACAGTTTCTTTCCAAAAAAAAAGTTTGAAAAATTCCTGCGCAAATGTCATGTAACATAAAAAGTTGCAAAGACCACAATTTTATTCCATAGAGTGTCTGCTAAAACAATATATAATGCTTGAGGGTTCTGAGTAATTTTCTAGCATAAAAAAAATGATGACTTTTACATGTAGGAGAGAAGTCTCAGAATGGGCCTGGGTGGCAAGGGGTTAATTATCATAAGTAATATACAAATAATTATTATGAGCACTGTGAGTTCATCCTCTCAGTCTGCTGCAGAGTCTTCCAGATTGTGTTTAAACTGGCCGCTCTGTATGTAGCTTCTGACAGGCTGTGCAAGCAGCCCTGTATCTCCGGAACCATAGATGATAGCAGCCCCATATTTTAACCAGTGCTGGAGTGGGTCTTTAGCTACCTACCCCCCAAATGTGGGGTCTCTATGACTCCTGATCGCTGAGCTACAATCCTCAAAGTCAATCTTTTTGTTTTTTTTGGGCAAATGGGCCTATCTTGAGAAAGGGGCCTGGAGCTGCAGCTCCAATAGCCCCTATGTTAATCCGGCCCTGTAGAAGATACAACCACCCCTCTACTACCTTCCCCGTGGCTCACGACATCTCTATCGAAAGACATTAGGGATCACCCCCTGAATGGGTCTACGCTGACAGCTGTGAGGAGACTGTTCCGCAACACATGTATCTCGCCCCTGCCCTCCTCCATGACTCCTATAATTGGAAATCCTGACTTCGGGCTTCACTTAGGCCGCGTACACACGGGCGGATTGTCTGCCCAACTAAGTTCGTCAGACAATCCGACAGACAGTCCGTCCAAATTTTGAATGAACGGACTTGACCACACACGATGAACAGACAGTCCGCTGAAAACTTGCGCGATGCGTGTACAGCACGTACGACGGGACTAGAAAAACAACGTCCAATACACTGCAATGCAACCTTCGGCCGTGTAAATCCTTTCTGAGCATGCGCCATACTTAGTCCGTCCAACTTGCCTACACACGAGCGGACTGTCCGCTGAAACCAAGTTTGGACGGACAAAACCAAGTTTGAACGGACAAAATTACGGAAATTCCGAAAGACTAAGTCCGTCAGATTGTCCGCTGAAAAAGTCCGCTGAAGCCCACACACGAGCGGATTGTCCGCTAAAACACGGTTCAGCGGACTAAGTTGGGCAGACAATCCGCCCGTGTGTACGCGGCCTAACAAAAAACTGAGACAACTGACACTCTGGGAGAACTGGCATATAACTGCTAAAAAAAGCTAATATTCTATAGTCTTTATTTGCTTTACTGTTTTCATGCGATTTGTTCCCAGACTTAAAGAGCCATGGTCACCACATGGATAGAGAGATTCAGCCATTCAGGAAATTGATAAATTCAGTATATAATAGTAAAAAGGATTGAATATACCCCATAGAAAGGTATAGAAAAAGGATGGGAGTATGTGCACGATCCTAAATGGCTCTGGGAGGTCCACCATTCACTTCCTATAGGGGTGTCATACATGCTGGGAGTAATCTGGTATAAAGCCACCTTTTAAACACTAGACTATATCTTTGCTGAATTTATTAATAATATTATATTTTCAGTTTGATTTTATATATAAGATAGTCTAAGTGGGGTATCTGATCTACTTAGGGCCGGTTCACACAGGGGGCGACACGAGGCGACACGACTTGCCGTGCCGCGACCTGACAAGTCGCCCCCGTTCTGTACAATAGAACCGTTCTGAGAGGAGCGACTCGAGTCGCTCCGACTCAGAAAAAAGGTTCCTGTACTACTTTTGGGCGACCTCGGGGCGACTTGCATTGACTTCTATACAGAAGTCATTTGCAAGTCGCCGCTGAGGTCGCGGCAGGTCGCGGCGAGGCAAGTCGGTGTCGCCTCGCATCGCCCCCTGTGTGAACCGGCCCTTAGAGTTCACATTGGGTGTATATAGCACATATTTGTGTTCACATTTTGGAATTTGTTTTATTTTTACTTATGAATAATAGGTGGTTATTGGAAAAGTGCTAAACTAATCTTTATAGTCTATACAGTTTTGAGTTGGTGATTAAGCAGGGGTGAGAGCAACTTGTCCATAAATCACTGGGAATTAAAGTGTTACTAAACTCACAACAGCAAAAATCAGTCTGTATATGGCGTAAAGCATGCTTGTTACATTCACCGCGAAAACAAAGGGGTTAATCCTCTGAATTGTATAAAAAACCCTGTTTGATCCTGTCTTCTTTGATCCTTCCCTTTTACCAGAGTCCCCAAACCATCTCCAGATAGTAGAGGTTAGGGGACAAGCTGCACATGCTCACTTTGATGTGTATTGATAGAGAGAGTGCATGTAATCAGCACAGGGCCAATCAGCACTGTCCAGACAGAGGGTCTGGGATCCTGCAACCTCATAGGACAATCTCAAGGGAGAATGAAAACTCCTCCTACAAGCTTTAATCAGACACTGATAGAAGTCACAAGACTTCTCTAATGCCGCGTACACACGACCGGACTTTGCTGGATTTGGTTCAGCGGACTGGAATTCGTCAGACAATTCGATAGTGTGTGGGCTCCAGCGGACTTTTTCTTCCCAAAAGCGGACCTAGAAATAAAACTTGCTTCAAATCTTTCTGACGGACTCGAGTCCGGTCGAAAAATCCGGTCGTCTGTGTGCTAGTCCGACGGACTAAAACCGACGCTAGGGTAGCTATTGGCTATGAACTTCCTTATTCTACGTCATCACGTTCAAATCCATCTGACTTTGAGTGATCGTGTGTGGCCAAGTCCATTTGTTTGAAAGTCCGGCAGACCTCAGCTGCAAAGTCCGTCGGATTGTCCGCCGGACCAAGTCTGTTGATAGGTCCGGTCGTGTGTGTGCGGCATAACTGCTGGTGAGAAATGATATTTAGCAGTTTATATTTACTAAAATAATTGCATTTCCATGTTCTGTGTACTGTGGGAGACCAGATATAGTGGATGCAGGGTTCTGGGTTTAGTAACACTTTAAGTCCTAGTAGCATGGCAATATATTGATATTTCAATAAAAATATATTGTTTCACATAAATTATCAACTTCTATATAACTTACTCAGGAAACCATTTTGTATGTTCTTTCCATGGATCATCATTATCTTCCCAGTTTCCCAAACATCCTCCACAGGAGAAGCACTGTGCTGTGTCTCTCGCACCTGCATTATTTTACATGGGGAAATAAAATCATCATCTGTGCTGATCATCAAACATGACATTTTGTAAATGAATATATAAAAAATGAATTATGGAGCAATTACCAGTGAAGAAAAACCCAGCTTGTGAAAGAACAGAGGGCTCTACTAAAGCATAGACAGGCCAGCCAGAGAATGACTGTAACCTGGTTTGCTCATCTTCCATAGCTTCCCTGTGGCTGGCCTGAAATGTGTTAAGCTGCACACGGACTTCATACTTTGATATATTCCCAACATCATTGCCCTTAACAAAGTCACAGTCAGGGTTAAATTTTCTGTGCTGGTCCATTGGGGTAAAGTATAAAGATTGTTTGCAGAGTACCAATCCACAGCAGAAGCACTGACAACTGTTCTCTAGGCCTGTGCGAAAGAATCCTGCACGTGCGATCTCTTTTGGAGACCAACTGGATAAAGGATCTTGAGCCAAAACACTCTTCAGCCTTTTTAATTCACTTCTCATGGAGTAGTTGGATCCTCTTGGTAGCTGCTCTCGTATTTTCCTGTGTTTTTCTTCAGAAAATTGGACAGATTTATTTATATCTATATGTGCCATAGACAACAGTAAAGGAATGCTGTGAGTTGACTCATGCTCAGATATATTAATCAGGTCCATAATTTCGTGTTCTGCAAGATAGGTAAAAAGATGTTGAATAGTTTTTTAAGTAATTTTTATCAATGAAATATATTTGTAAGATTTTAAAGAACCAATAGCTGTTTTTAACTAAACCAGCATTTCTCAAGTGAAATTCCATAAAATGTCACTTAGGGTTCCACTTGAAATATTAACTTTATAGTTCTGGTGCCAACATCACTTAGCAAATGCTTTGCACCCATAGAGTGTCACTTTCTATCTCTTATGTAAGAAGCCACTGACACAAGTTGTTTCCCTCGGATCATTAGTGTTAGGGGGCATCTTTAAAGAGTACCAGAGATCAGTTGTAGTGTTTAGTAAAGAAGTGCCCCTTACGTTGGTGGCCAGTGGACAACTGAACCTTTACATCTATGGTCAGTGAAATGACCACACTGAGGGTTTAATACTACTCCAAGCAGCAGGCCCCAAACAATGACCGAGGAGTTAGTTGTGGCCTGCTATTTGCCTTTAGACCCCTTTCACACTAAGGCAGTGTTCAGGTGTTTTAGCGCTAGAAATAGCACCTGTAAAGCACTTGAAAACCGCTCCCATTCATTTCAGTTTTACTTTTCACACTGGGGAGGTGCAGTGATCTACCACTTGAAGTGAGACCCCCCATTTGGATCCTGAATCTCAATCTATTTTTGTAAGATAATATGTTCAATGTATGTAATGTATAATCAAAATGGCATGAAAACAATGAATATGTTCTAAGAATATCTATTATGTGGGCATATCTTCTTTCTTTTGTAGTAACCCATTGCTACCGCACCCCTTAAGCCCTTGAAGAAGCTGACAAAGGCGAAATGCGTTGGGAGGAGCCACTCCCTACTTGTGTGATATGATATTGCCATATGATAATACTTACAGTCCTATTACATTTTTAATGTACATAAGGAGGGGTCTCTATCTTCAGAGTGCCTTGAGTTTTTTGGAGCTTTGATATGTCATTTATTGTGTTTTTATCTTTGACAATGGGTACATTTATACCCTTGTTGTCATAAATTGTATTTTTTGTATACAACAAAGATTTATTTTTAACCTAATGAATGTGGTCTGATAACTAAACTGAGGTGTTTCAACACCTTCAATTACCAGCAGGCCTGGTGTACCCTCCCACATTCACTGCAAAAAGCATGATGGGATGTGTATAGTGTATAGAAAGAGGAAAGGATATGATCCAATCCCTGGTGTAACAGCTCCTCCTGGGCAGAACAGATGCTGCCATTTTTTGAATTACAGAGAGGACTACAATTAGACTTTTCACCTTTAATGGTAAGGAATTTCACAAATGTACTGTTTAGTGTTTTGTGCAGGGGGGGGGGGGGGGGTGTACTAATAGGGGATTTTTTTGCTGATCCTGGTGTTCTGCTTTAACCAGTCCTTGCAAAAAGAATGCCCTGCTTTCATTGCATTCTGGAGTAAAGCCACTGTACTGTGTAGCAGTAGCGCCAGTGTCTGGTGTTGGAGCCCAGAATATTCTACCCAATAATTTTTAACAGACACTATCTGGCAAGGATATATCTCCTGCCTGGTGGTGCTTGTATAGTTCTGGTTGTGCCAAGTAAGTGCCTACTCAACAACACCAGTGTCCAGGAGGGGGACATTCATTACTCCTATCTAGAACTGATGGAGATCTCTGGTCTTCCTGTTGTAGCTCTGTACTCTTTGTTTTATTGTATTTAGTAGCTAGGTGATCACACTGCTATCTAGATTTCCTATGGGTGGGCTCAGGGCCGCTGATAAGCCAGTACAACTGGCCCTGTTATACCGGGCCCGGCCACCAGGGGGCCCAAGCAATCTGAACAGATTGCAGAAGAAAGAAAAAAAAAAGTCTTTCTCCAACTCCACGTCCGCTCCTCCCTCAGCAGCTGTTCAACTGCTCTCAATGAGCACTCACTGGGGCTAAACATCTCAGAGGCAGAAAGGTGGAGCCTGACTGTGAGATCTTGTAGTTTGAGTGGGCGGGAAAGGGTGTGGCCGGTGTAGTGTCACAGTTTGCTGCCTATCACAGGATGCTGCGGAAGTGACGTTGTTGCGTACTGCGCATGCGCGATGCGTTCCAAACACTCGCGCCGTGCGTTCCAACATAGTTTCGGCAATACAGTTCAGCGAAACCATCACATAATGTTACGGAAGTGATGTTACACACAACACAAACACTGGGCCGTTCGTTACAACACTAATAGTACTTCCCTTGTTACCTAGTAGGTTTTGCATTGCTGGGACTTGTAGTGCCTATCCTGAGCTACATGCTTCAATGTTCAGTGTCCTCATCCTTATCCCCGAGCTTCAATGTTCAGTGTCCATCCTTATCCCCCAGCTTCAATGTTCAGTGTCCATCCTTATCCCCGTGCTTCAATGTTCAGTGTCCTCATCCCTATCCCCCTGCTTCAATGTTCAGTGTCCTCATCCTTATCCCCGAACTTCAATGTTCAGTGTCCTCATCCCTATCCCCATGCTTCAATGTTCAGTGTCCATCCTTATCCCCGTGCTTCAATGTTCAGTGTCCTCATCCCTATCCGCGAGCTTCAATGTTCAGTGTCCTCATCCCTATCCCCCTGCTTCAATGTTCAGTGTCCTCATACTTATCCCCGAACTTCAATGTTCAGTGTCCTCATCCCTATCACCATGCTTCAATGTTCAGTGTCCTCATCCCTATCCGCAAGCTTCAATGTTCAGTGTCCTCATCCTTATCCCTGTGCTTCAATGTTCAGTGTCCTCATCCCTATCCCCCTGCTTCAATGTTCAGTGTCCTCATCCTTATCCCCGAACTTCAATGTTCAGTGTCCTCATCCCTATCCCCATGCTTCAATGTTCAGTGTCCTCATCCCTATCCCCATGCTTCAATGTTCAGTGTCCTCATCCCTATCCGCAAGCTTCAATGTTCAGTGTCCTCATCCTTATCCCTGTGCTTCAATGTTCAGTGTCCTCATCCCTATCCCCCTGCTTCAATGTTCAGTGTCCTCATCCTTATCCCCGAACTTCAATGTTCAGTGTCCTCATCCCTATCCCCATGCTTCAATGTTCAGTGTCCTCATCCCTATCCGCAAGCTTCAATGTTCAGTGTCCTCATCCTTATCCCCGTGCTTCGATGTTCAGTGTCCTCATCGAAGCAGGGGGATAAGGATGAGGACACTGAACATTGAAGCTCGCGGATAGGGATGAGGACACTGAACATTGAAGCAGGGGGATAGGGATGAGGACACTGAACATTGAAGCTCGGGATAAGGATGAGGACACTGAACATTGAAGCTTGCGGATAAGGATGAGGACACTGAACATTGAAGCTCGGGGATAAGCATGAGGACACTGAACATTGAAGCTCGGGGATAAGGATGAGGACACTGAATATTGAAGCACAGGGATAAGGATGAGGACACTGAACATTGAAGCTCGGGGATAAGCATGAGGACACTGAACATTGAAGCTCGGGGATAAGGATGAGGACACTGAACATTGAAGCACAGGGATAAGGATGAGGACACTGAACATTGAAGCTTGCGGATAGGGATGAGGACACTGAACATTGAAGCATGGGGATAGGGATGAGGACACTGAACATTGAAGCACAGGGATAAGGATGAGGACACTGAACATTGAAGCTCGGGGATAAGCATGAGGACACTGAACATTGAAGCTCGGGGATAAGGATGAGGACACTGAACATTGAAGCACAGGGATAAGGATGAGGACACTGAACATTGAAGCTTGCGGATAGGGATGAGGACACTGAACATTGAAGCATGGTGATAGGGATGAGGACACTGAACATTGAAGTTCGGGGATAAGGATGAGGACACTGAACATTGAAGCAGGGGGATAGGGATGAGGACACTGAACATTGAAGCTCGCGGATAGGGATGAGGACACTGAACATTGAAGCACGGGGATAAGGATGGACACTGAACATTGAAGCATGGGGATAGGGATGAGGACACTGAACATTGAAGTTCGGGGATAAGGATGAGGACACTGAACATTGAAGCAGGGGGATAGGGATGAGGACACTGAACATTGAAGCACGGGGATAAGGATGGACACTGAACATTGAAGCTGGGGGATAAGGATGGACACTGAACATTGAAGCTCGGGGATAAGGATGAGGACACTGAACATTGAAGCATGTAGCTCAGGATAGGCACTACAAGTCCCAGCAATACAAAACCTACTAGGTAACAAGGGAAGTATTAGTGTTGTAACGAACGGCCCAGTGTTTGTGTTCTGTGTAACATCACTTCCGTAACATTATGTGATGGTTTCGCTGAACTGTATTGCCGAAACTATGTTGGAACGCACGGCGCGAGTGTTTGGAACGCATCGCGCATGCGCAACACGCAACAACGTGGCCCAGTGTTTGTGTTGTGTGTAACATCACTTCCGTAACATTATGTGATGGTTTCGCTGAACTGTATTGCCGAAACTATGTTGGAACGCACGGCGCGAGTGTTTGGAACGCATCGCGCATGCGCAGTACGCAACAACGTCACTTCCGCAGCATCCTGTGATAGGCAGCAAACTGTGACACTACAGAGGCAGCCGTTTGGCCGTTAGAATGCTGATGACGTCAGAGAGTGTGGAAAAGCTGTATAAAAAGGTGTGCAGAGGCGTTGGGGACAGTCAGTGTAGAGGGGACGCCGAGGAGAGCACACTACTATCTGCTGGCTGCTGCTGAAAGTGCGATTATACATTCAGTACAACAGGAAGGTCTTCCTATATTTTCTTAACGCATAAATAAATATATATTTATAATATATATTTATTTATTTTATGTATATACTGCAGTAAATAGACATAGTATATATATATTATATACACACTCTACACCTACTTAATAACCGGCCCGTAGCACATCCGTGAGCCCGGCGAATCACGGTAAACGGCCGCTCATCGCGGCCGTTTACCACGTGATCGCTCCGTCCAATGACGGATCGATCATTTGTAAAGATACCGGCGTCATGCCAAGAATGGTTTCCCCGTCCAAATCTGTCCCCCCTCCCCCGCTCTCGGCTCCGATCAGAACTCAGCCTGTCCAGCCCTCTGCGCTGCGGCTCCTCCCCCTCTACCCGAATGCAAATCACACCTCTACCGTCCCCGCCCCCTGTACAATATTAGTCCGTCCACACACAGACACACACACATATATAGTACAATAGTATTACTCCTTCCATATATATATATATATATATATATATATATATATATATATATATATATTTATTCTTACCCCTCCTACATCTTCATCATTTCTATCCCCTCCTAATATTTACATTATTTATTGATATCCCTTCTATTATTTTTAGACACTGGAAATTCTCCCGGCAGTCCCTATTATTATTATTATTATTATTATTATTATTATTATTATTACTCCTACCACCTATAAAATATCTATCAGTATACACATCATCATTATCATCTCTTCCTATTATTTTATATCATTTTTTTATTGCCCCTCCTATTATTTTATTTATTATTACACCTCCTATTATTTAATATTTATTGTTAACCCTTCTCTTATTTTACATTATTATTACACCTCCTATTATTTAATCTAATTTATTATTACCCCCCTCCCAGTGGCAGTTGGTGCTGAATTTTTTTTTGGGGGGGGGCACAAACAAACTGAAAAATTCAGAAAAAAAATCATCAATTCCAGGCTCACTGTCCCATCAAACGCAGCCACAGTGCACATCTGTTTCTCCGACTGCTCTCCTCTTTGTATAAATCATCCTCACTCTTCCTTCTTACCCCAGACCCTTTCTGTCCAGGGGAAGCGGAATTTGATAGCAAGCTTATTGCTGTCAGAGTTCCGATCTGAGTTCCAATCTTTGTGGTGGTTTTAACCCTTTCTCGGCCGCTAGCGGGGGTAAAACCGCCCTGCTAGCAGCCGAATAGCGCCGCAAATCAGATGGTAAAGCGCCACTAAAAATAGCGGTTCTTTACCTCCTACACACCTCCCGCCCCAGTGTGAAAGGGGCCTTACCTGGGTTACAGAAGCTCCTCTCTGGGGCTGCTAATTAACTCAGACTTCTCGCCTCCAGCCAATAAGAGCAGGGGAGGGCTGCGGTCTGAGAAGAAGACGAAAACCAGAAGCTCTGGACTGGATTACAGAGCTGAGCTGGGGCCCTGAAAGACACGAGGTGGATTGGACCTGGATTCCGTTTCCAGGATTTTGTGTTTGGAAAAAAACAGCATGTACAAACAAAGCAGGGAGCCACAGGCCCCCACCCCCCTTCCTCCGGAGCTAAATACGGGGTCGCTATGGCAACTCCTGCTCCCCTTCACACTATGCCTGTACGCCAGTGGTTGGCATCATCTGGTTATCGACAACTGACATCACTGGACGGCGTTATCGACAATTGATATCGTTGGACGTCGTTATTGAGATTTTTTGCTGGAAGTTGTTATCGACAATTGACTTCGCTGGACGGCATTATTGTCAATTTTCATTGCTTGATGTCGTTATCGTCAATTTTTGTCGCTGCACGGCATTATCAACAATTGACATCGCTGGATGGCGTTATTGAAAATTGACATCGCTGAAGGTCGTTATCGTCAATTTTTGTCTCTGGACAGCCGCAACGTCAATTTTTGTCGCTTGACAGCGTTATCAACAATTGACATCGCTGGATGTTGTTTTAGACAATTTTTGTCACTAGAGGTCGTTATTGACAATTGACATCGCTGGACGGCATTATTGTCAATTTTCACTGCTGGAGGTTGTTATGGACAATTGACATCGCTGGACGGCGTTATGGACAATTTTTGATGCTGGATGGCATTATCGTCAATCGTCAATTTTTGTCGCTGGACGGCGTTATTGAAAATTTTCATTGCTGATAGTCGTTATTGACAATTTTTGTCGCTGTAGGTCAATTATCGACAATTGACATCGCTGGACGGCGTTATTGTCAATTTTCATTCCTGGGTGTCATTATTGAGATTTTTCGTTATCGACAATTGACATCGCTGGACGGCGTTATCGACAATTGACATCGCTGGACGGCATTATTGTTCATTGCTGGAGGTCGTTATTGACATCGCTGGATGGCGATATCGACAATATTTGATGCTGGGTGGCGTTATCGTCAATTTTTGTCGCTGGACGTCATTATTGAGATTTTTCGTTGCTGGAAGTCGTTATTGACTTTTTTTTTCACTGGACGGCGTTATCAACAATTGAAAATTGACATCGCTGGATGGCGTTATTGACAATTTTTGTCTCTGGACAGCCGTAACGTAAATTTTTGTCGCTGGACAGCATTATCAACGATTGACATCACTGGACGGCTTTATCGAAAATTGACATTGCTGGACGGCGTTATTGACAATTTTCGTTGCTGGACGTCATTATCGACAATTTTTGTCACTGGGCGGCGTTAGCGACAACTGACATCGCTGGACGGCGTTATCAACAATTGACATCGTTGGACGTCGTTATTGAGATTTTTTGCTGGAAGTCGTTATTGACTATTTTTTTCACTGGAGATGGTTATCGACAATTGTCATTGCTGGAGGTCGTTATCGAAAATTTACATCGCTGGACGGCGTTATTGAGAATTTTTTTGTTGCCGAAAGTCATTATTGACAATTTTTGTCACTGGAGGTCGTTGACAATCGACATCTCTGGACGCCGTTATTGACAATTTTCATTGCTGGAGGCCGCTAACAATTGACATCGCTGGATGGAGTTAGTGACAATTTTCGTTGCTGGAGGTCATTATTGACAATTGACATCGCTGGACGGTGTTATTGAGATTTTTCGTCGCTGGAAGTCGTTATTGACTATTTTTTTCACTGGAGTTTGTTAACGACAATTGACATCGCTGGACGGTGTTATCGACAATTGACATCGCTGGATGGCATTATTGTAAATTTTCATTGCTGGAGGTTGTTATCGACAATTGACATCGCTGGACGGCGTTATTGAGAATTTTTTTGTTGCTAAAAGTCATTATTGACAATTGTTGTCACTGGAGGTCGTTAATGACAATTGACATATCTGGACGCCGTTATTGACAATGTTCATTGCTGGAGGCCATTAACAATTGACATCGCTGGGCGGCATTATTGACAATCTTCGTTGCTTGAGGTCATTATCGATAATTGAAATCACTGGACGGCGTTATCGATCATTTTTGTCACTGGACAGCGTTATCAACAATTGACATCGCTGGACGGCTTTATCGAAAATTGACATCGCTGGACGGCATTTTATTGACAATTTTAGTTGCTGGACGTCATTATTGTCAATTTTTGTCGCTGGGCAGTGTTACCAACAATTGACATCGCTGGACGTCGTTATTGAGATTTTTTGCTGGAAGTCGTTATCGACAATTGACATCGCTGGACGTCGTTATTGAGATTTTTTGCTGGAAGTCATTATCGACAATTGACTTTGCTGGAGGAATGCACGAGGAACTCGGGGCGACGGGAGATGACGTCACAGGGCATGCAACGCGTTTCTTGAGCTGGCAAGACCGTGTATGACAGGACGGCTGCGCTCCTTTATCAAGCTGGGCTCTTGGAATCAGGGCAGGGGTATAAATAGCACACAAGGGAGGGGAAGGGGGCGGGGATGCCGGAACCAATATACAGGCATAGGAACTAATAAGGCACGGACCAATGCGGGGGGCCATAATAATGTGAGGACACAGAACTAAATATAATGGAAACAGGAATAAGAGGAGTAAATGGGAGAAAGTGTGGTGCAAGATATATGTATGGACATGTATATATATTTATTTATATATGTGTGGTGAAGTAAGAGGAGTTAGTAATGAAACTAAAGTGAAAAATGATAATAATGAAACAAATGAAAAAAACACAAGTGAAAAAAACAGAAAAAAAAAAAGGAACTAAAAATAAAAATATAAGAATGAAGAAGAGATAAAAATAAAAATGATGGATGTGGAAATAAAAATATATATAAATAAAAAAATAAAAAAAGAATAAATAAAAATTAAAATAAATATAAAAATAATAATAATAAAAAATAAAAATAATAATAATAATAAAAAATAAAATATATGAAAAAGAAAAATGGATGAAAGTGGGTGGGAATTCGTAAATATTAGCAAGATGGATACAAAGGATACTTGACAACGAAATATATACTATTCCTGTAAAGCCAACTGTATAAAAAGGAAAAAATAAATATATATATATATATATATATATATATATATATATATATATATATATATATATATAATAACAAGTAATTATAGAAAGAGGAGGAATCAAAGAATAGTCGAAATCTCAATACTTTCGTTAATTCCACCAGGCGCTAAGGTGTCTAGGCAGTAGATCCAGTAAGTTTCCCTGGCGCAAAGTTTTTTGAAGCGTTCAGCTTGGGGAAGAGAGCTGGGAATTTGTTCTATGACCCAAACCCTGAGGCCAGAGGTGGACCCATGGTGTGCAGTGACAAAATGTCTGGGGACACTGTGTGGGTCAGTTTTGCCTTCGATCGACCGCCTGTGTTCCCCAAACCTTTGTCTAGCCGGCTGGATAGTTCGGCCAACATAGATAAGACCGCAGGGGCAAGTAAGGCCATATACCACATAATCTGAGGAACAATTATTAAAGTCCCTCAGACTATAGGTAGTGCCTTTGGTGTGGAAAGACTTCTGACCATGTTCCACAAAGATGCACATTTTGCACAGTTTCTTATGACACCGGTACATTCCCACAAGAGGGATGAGGGTAGGTACCGTGATAGACATGGGAGTAGTTTTTAATTTACTAGGAGCAATTTTACTCTTGAGGTTGGGTGCCCTACGGTATGTTGTTTTGGGCCGGGAGGGAAGAATAGGTTTCAGGTGGGGGTCTTGTTGTAGTATACCCCAGTATCAACAATTGACATCGCTGGACGGCGTTATTGAGATTTTTCGTTGCTGGAAGTCGTTATTATTTTTTTTTCACTGGACGGCGTTATCGACAATTGACATCGCTGGACGGCATTATTGAAAATTGACATCACTGGAGGTCGTTATCGACAATTTTTGTCTCTGGACAGCCGTAACGTCAATTTTTGCTGCTTGACAATTGACATCGCTGGAAGGCGTTATCAACAATTGACATCGCTGGAAGGCGTTATCAACAATTGACATCGCTGGACGGCATTATTGTCAATTTTCACTGCTGGAGGTCGTTATGGACAATTGACATCGCTGGACGTCATTATCGACAATTTTTGTCACTGGAGGTTATCGACAATTGACATCGCTGGACGGCGTTATTGACAATTTTTTTTGTTGCTGAAAGTCATTATTGACAATTTTTGTCACTAGAGGTCGTTAACGACAATTGACATCTCTGGACGCCGTTATTGACAATGTTCATTGCTGGAGGCCATTAACAATTGACATCGCTGGATGGAGTTAGTGACAATTTTCGTTGCTGGAGGTCATTATTGACAATTGACATCGCTGGACGCCGTTATTGACAATGTTCATTGCTGGAGGCCATTAACAATTGACATCGCTGGATGGAGTTAGTGACAATTTTCGTTGCTGGAGGTCATTATTGACAATTGACATCGCTGGACGCCGTTATTGAGATTTTTCATTGCTGGAAGTCGTTATTGACTATTTTTTTCACTGGAGGTCGTTAACGACAATTGACATCGCTGGGCGGCGTTATTGAGAATTTTCATTGCTGGAAGTCGTTATTGACAATTTTTGACGCTGGAGGTCAATTATTGACAATTGACATTGCTGGACGGCGTTATTGACAATCTTCGTTGCTTAAGGTCATTATCGACAATCACTGGATGGCGTTATCGATAATTTTTGTCACTAGAGGTCCTTATTGACAATTGACATCGCTGGACGGCGTTATCAACAATTGACATCGCTGGACGCCGTTATTGAGATTTTTCGTTGCTGGAAGTCGTTATTGACTTTTTTTTTCACTGGAGGTCGTTATCGACAATTGACATCACTGGACGGCGTTATTGAGAATTTTCATTGCTGGAAGTCGTTATTGACAATTTTTGACACTGGAGGTCAATTATTGACATCGCTGGACGGCGTTATTGACAATCTTCGTTGCTTGAAGTCATTATCGACAATTAAAATCACTGGACGGTGTTATCGATAATTTTTGTCGCTGGACAGCGTTATCAACGATTGACATCGCTGGACGGCGTTATTGACAATTTTCGTTGCTTGAGGTCGTTATCGACAATTGACATCGCTGGATAGCGTTATCGACAATTTTTGTTTCTGGACAGCGTTATCAACAATTGACATCGCTGGATGTTGTTATGGACAATTTTTTTTCACTAGAGGTCGTTATTGACAATTGACATCGCTGGAAGGCGTTATCAACAATTGACATCGCTGGAAGGCGTTATCAACAATTGACATCGCTGGAAGGCATTATTGTCAATTTTCACTGCTGGAGGTCGTTATGGACAATTGACATCGCTGGACGTCATTATCGACAATTTTTGTCGCTGGAGGTTATCGACAATTGACATCGCTGGACGGCGTTATTGACAATTTTTTTTGTTGCTGAAAGTCATTATTGACAATTTTTGTCACTAGAGGACGTTAACGACAATTGACATCTCTGGACGCCGTTATTGACAATGTTCATTGCTGGAGGCCATTAACAATTGACATCGCTGGATGGAGTTAGTGACAATTTTCGTTGCTGGAGGTCATTATTGACAATTGACATCGCTGGACGCCGTTATTGAGATTTTTCATTGCTGGAAGTCGTTATTGACTATTTTTTTCACTGGAGGTCGTTAACGACAATTGACATCGCTGGGCGGCGTTATTGAGAATTTTCATTGCTGGAAGTCGTTATTGACAATTTTTGACGCTGGAGGTCAATTATTGACAATTGACATTGCTGGACGGCGTTATTGACAATCTTCGTTGCTTAAGGTCATTATCGACAATCACTGGATGGCGTTATCGATAATTTTTGTCGCTGGACAGCGTTATCAACGATTAACATCGCTGGACGGCTTTATCGAAAATTGACATCGCTGGACGGCATTATTGCCAATTTTCGTTGTTGGAGGTCGTTATCGACAATTGACATCACTCGGCGCCGTTATTGACAATTGACATCGCTGGATGGCATTATCGATAATTTTTGTCGATGGACGGCGTTATCGACAATTTTCGTTGCTGGAAGTCATTTACGACAATTGACGTCGCTGGACGTCATTAACGACAATACACATCGCTGGACGGCATTATTGTCAATTTTCATTGCTGGAGGTCGTTATCGACAATTGACAACGCTGGACGGCGTTATCGACAATTTTTGATGCTGGATGGTGTTATCGTCAATTTTCGGTGCTGGAAGTCGTTTACGACAAATGACGTCGCTGGACGTCATTATCGACAATTGACATCGCTGGACGTCATTATTGTCAATTTTTTGCGCTGGACGTCGTTATCAACAATTGACTCTGCTGGATGGCGTTATTGTTAATTTTCATTGCTGGAGGTCGTTATCGACAATTTACATCGCTGGACGGCGTTATCGACATTTGATATCGCTGGACGTCGTTAGCGACAATTTTTGTGCCTGGATGGCGTTATTGTCAATTTTTGATGCTGGGCGGCTTTATCAACAATTGACATCGCTGGATGGCGTTAGTGACAATTTTGGTTGCTGGAGGTCATTATTTACAATTGACATCTCTGGACGTCATTATTGACAATTTTTGACGCTGGACTGCGTTATCGACAAATGACATCGCTGGATGACGTTATCGATAATTTTTGATCGCTGGACAGCGTTATCAACAATTGTGATCGCTGGACATCCTTAGGGCCGGTTCACACAGGGGGCGACACGAGGCGACACGACTTGCCGTGCCGCGGTCTGACAAGTCGCCCCCGTTCTGTACAATGGAACCGTTCTGAGAGGAGCGACTCGAGTCGCTCCGAAAAAAGGTTCCTGTACTACTTTTGGGCGACCTCGGGGCGACTTGCATTGACTTCTATACAGAAGTCATTTGCAAGTCGCCGCTGAGGTCGCGGCAGGTCGCGGCGAGGCAAGTCGGTGTCGCCTCGCATCGCCCCCTGTGTGAACCGGCCCTAACCGTCAATTTTTGTCACTAGAGGTCGTTATTGACATCGCTGGATGGCTTTATCAACAATTGACATCACTGGGCGGCGTTATTGACAATTTTCGTTGCTGGAGGTCATTATCGATAATTGACATCGCTGGACGGCGATATCGACAATTGACATCGCTGTACGTCATTATCGACAAATTTTGTCGCTGGATGGCGTGATCGACAATTGATATCACTGGGCGGCGTTATCAACAATTGACATCGCTGGATGGCGTTATCAATAATTTTTGTCGCTGGACAGCGTTATCAACAATTGTCATCGCTGGACATCGATATCGACAATTTTTGTCACTAGAGGTCGTTATCGACAATTGACATCGCTGGACTGCGTTATTGATCATTTTTGTTGCTGGAAGTCGTTATTGACAATTTTTGTCACTGGAGGTGGTTATCGACAATTAACATCGCTGGACAGCGCTATTGTTAATTTTCATTGCTGGAGGTCGTTATCGACAATTGACATCGCTGGATGCCGTTCGTGACAATTTTCGTTGCTAGAGGTCATTATTGACAATTGACATCGCTGGACAGCGTTATCGACAATTGACATCGCTGGATGTCATTATCGATAATTTTTGATGCTGGATGGCGTTATCGTCACTTTTTGACGCTGGAGATCATTATTGACAATTGACATCGCTGGACGGCGTTATCAACAATTGACATGGCTGGACATCATTATCGACAATTTTTGATGCTGGATAGCGTTATCGTCAATTTTCGTCGCTGGAAGTTGTTTACGACAATTGACATCGCTGGACGTCATTATTGACAATTGACATCGCTGGACGGCGTTATTGACAATTTACGTTGTTGGAGGTCGTTATCGACATTTCACATCGCTGGACGTCATTATTGACAATTTTTGTCTCTGGACGTCGTTATCAACAATTGACATCGCTGGACTGCATTATTGTCAATTTTCATTGCTTGATGTCATTATAGACAATTGACATCGCTGGATAGCGTTATCGACAATTTTTGATGCTGGATGTCGTTATCGTCAATTTTTGCCGCTGCACGGAGTTATCAACAATTGACATCGCTGGACGGCGTTATTGAAAATTGACATCGCTGGAGGTCGTTATCGACAATTGACATCGCTGGACGGCATTATTGTCAATTTTCATTGCTGGAGTTCGTTATCGACAATTGACATCGCTGGATGGCGTTATCGACAATATTTGATGCTGGATGGCATTATCGTCAATTTTTGACGCTGGGCGGTGTTATCAACAATTGACATCGCTGGAGGTCGTTATTGAGATTTGTTGCTGGAAGTCGTTATCGACAATTGACTTCGCTGGACGGCGTTATCGACAATTGACATCGTTGGACGGCATTATTGTCAATTTTCATTGCTTGATGTCGTTATCGACAATTGACATCGCTGGATAGCGTTATCGACAATTTTTGATGCTGGATAGCGTTATCGTCAATTTTTGAGGCTGGACGGTGTTATCAACAATTGACATCGCTGGACGCCGTTATCAACAATTGACATCGCTGGAGGTCGTTATTGAGATTTGTTGCTGGAAGTCGTTCTCGACAATTGACTTCACTGGACGGCGTTATCGACAATTGACATCGCTGGACGGCATTATTGTCAATTTTCATTGCTTGATGTCGTTATCGACAATTGACATCGCTGGATAGCGTTATCGACAATTTTTGTCACTGGAGGTCGTTATTGACAACTGACATCGTTGGACGTCGTTATTCACGATTTTTTTCACTGGAGGTGGTTATCGACAATTGACATCTCTGGACGGCGTTATCGACAATTTTTGATACTGGATGGCGTTATCGTCAATTTTCATTGCTCGATGTCGTTATCGACAATTGACATCACTGGATAGCGTTATCGACAATTTTTGATGCTGGATAGCGTTATCGTCAATTTTTGACGCTGCGCGGCGTTATCAACAATTGAAATCGCTGGATGTTGTTATCGACAATTTTTGTCACTAGAGGTCGTTATTGACAATTGACATCGCTGGAAGGCGTTATCGACAATTGACATTGCTGGACGGCATTATTGTCACTTTTCATTGCTGGAGGTCGTTTATTGACAGCGCTGGATGGCGTTATCGATAATTTTTGATGCTGGATGGCGTTATCGTCACTTTTTGACGCTGGAGATCATTATTGACAATTGACATCGCTGGACGGCGTTATCAACAATTGACATGGCTAGACATCATTATCGACAATTTTTGATGCTGGATAGCGTTATCGTCAGTTTTCATCGCTGGAAGTTGTTTACGACAATTGACATCGCTGGACGTCATTATCGACAATTGACATCGCTGGACGGCGTTATTGACAATTTACGTTGTTGGAGGTCGTTATCGACATTTCACATCGCTGGACGTCATTATTGACAATTTTTGTCTCTGGACGTCGTTATCAACAATTGACATTGCTGGATGGCGTTATTGTAAATTTTTGTCGCTGGACGGCATTATTGTCAATTTTCATTGCTTGATGTCGTTATAGACAATTGACATCGCTGGATAGCGTTATCGACAATTTTTGATGCTGGATGTCGTTTTATGTCAATTTTTGCCGCTGCACGGCGTTATCAACAATTGACATCGCTGGACTGCGTTATTGAAAATTGACATCGCTGGAGGTCGTTATCGACAATTTTTGTCTCTGGACAGCCGTAACGTCAATTTTTGCCGCTTGACAGCCTTATCAACAATTGACATCGCTGCATGTTGTTATCGACAACATTAGACAACATTAGCTGTATTAGATGTGCAGAGCCGGCCGATGTAGAGCCGTGAGCGTTAGTCCGAGGCGTGGAACGCACGAGGAACTCCGGGCGACGGGAGATGACGTCACAGGGCATGCAACGCGTTTCTTGAGCTGGCAAGACCGTGTATGACAGGACGGCTGCGCTCCTTTATCAAGCTGGGCTCTTGGAATCAGGGCAGGGGTATAAATAGCACACAGGGGAGGGGAAGGGGGCGGGGATGCCGGAACCAATATACAGGCATAGGAACTAATAAGGCACGGACCAATGCGGGGGGACCATAATATTGTGAGGACACAGAACTAAATACAATGCGAACAGGAAGAAGAGGAGTAAATGGGAGAAAGAGTGGTGCAAGATATATGTATGGACATGTATATATATTTATTTATATATGTGTGGTGAAGTAAGAGGAGTTAGTAATGAAACTAAAGTGAAAAATTATAATATTGAAACAAATGAAAAAAACACAAGTGAAAAAAAACAGAAAAAAAAAGGAACTAAAAATAAAAATATAAGAATGAAGAAGAAATAAAAATGAAAATGATGGATGTGGAAATAAAAATAAAAATATATATAAATATAAAAATAAAAAAATAATAAATAAAAATTAAAATAAATATAAAAATAATAATAATAAAAAAAATAATAATAATAATAAAAAAAAAAAAAATATGAAAAAGGAAAAATGGATGAAAGTGGGTGGGAATTCATAAATATTAGCTAGATGGATACAAAGGATACTTGACAACGTCATATATACTATTCCTGTAAAGCCAACTGTATGAAAGGGAAAAAAAAAAAATATATATATATATATATATATATATATATATATATATATATATATATATATATATATAATTATATAACATATAATAATATTAATAGACAATTTTTGTCTCTGGACAGCCGTAACATCAATTTTTGTCGCTTGACAGCGTTATCAACAATTGACATCGCTGGATGTTGTTATCGACAATTTTTGTCACTAGATGTCGTTCTTGACAATTGACATCGCTGGACAGCGTTATTGACAATTTTCGTTGCTGGACGTCATTATCGTAAATTTTTGTTGCTGGGCGGCGTTATCGACAATTTTTGTTACTGGAGGTCGTTATCGACAACTGACATCGCTGGACGTCGTTATTGAGATTTTTTGCTGGAAGTCGTTATTGACAATTTTTTTCACTGGAGGTGGTTATCGACAATTGACATCGCTGGACGGCGTTATCGACAATTGACATCGCTGGATGGCATTATTGTCAATTTTCATTGCTGGAGTTCGTTATCGACAATTGACATCGCTGGATAGCGTTATCGACAATTGACATCGCTGGACGCCGTTATTGGGATTTTTCGTTGCTGGAAGTCGTTATTGACTATTTTTTTCACTGGAGGTTGTTATCGACAGTTGACTTTGCTGGATGGCGTTATCGTCAATTTTCATTGCTCGATGTCGTTATCGACAATTGACATCACTGGATAGCGTTATCGACAATTTTTGATGCTGGATAGCGTTATCGTCAATTTTTGACGCTGCGCGGCGTTATCAACAATTGACATCGCTGGATGTTGTTATCGACAATTTTTGTCACTAGAGGTCGTTATTGACAATTGACATCGCTGGAAGGCGTTATCGACAATTGACATTGCTGGACGGCATTATTGTCACTTTTCATTGCTGGAGGTCGTTTATTGACAGCGCTGGATGGCGTTATCGATAATTTTTGATGCTGGATGGCGTTATCGTCACTTTTTGACGCTGGAGATCATTATTGACAATTGACATCGCTGGACGGCGTTATCAACAATTGACATGGCTGGACATCATTATCGACAATTTTTGATGCTGGATAGCGTTATCGTCAATTTTCATCGCTGGAAGTTGTTTACGACAATTGACATCGCTGGACGTCATTATCGACAATTGACATCGCTGGACGGCGTTATTGACAATTTACGTTGTTGGAGGTCGTTATCGACATTTCACATCGCTGGACGTCATTATTGACAATTTTTGTCTCTGGACGTCGTTATCCACAATTGACATTGCTGGATGGCGTTATTGTAAATTTTTGTCGCTGGACGGCATTATTGTCAATTTTCATTGCTTGATGTCGTTATAGACAATTGACATCGCTGGATAGCGTTATCGACAATTTTTGATGCTGGATGTCGTTTTATGTCAATTTTTGCCGCTGCACGGCGTTATCAACAATTGACATCGCTGGACGGCGTTATTGAAAATTGACATCGCTGGAGGTCGTTATCGACAATTTTTGTCTCTGGACAGCCGTAACGTCAATTTTTGCCGCTTGACAGCGTTATCAACAATTGACATCGCTGCATGTTGTTATCGACAACATTAGACAACATTAGCTGTATTAGATGTGCAGAGCCGGCCGATGTAGAGCCGTGAGCGTTAGTCCGAGGCGTGGAACGCACGAGGAACTCCGGGCGACGGGAGATGACCTCACAGGGCATGCAACGCGTTTCTTGAGCTGGCAAGACCGTGTATGACAGGACGGCTGCGCTCCTTTATCAAGCTGGGCTCTTGGAATCAGGGCAGGGGTATAAATAGCACACAGGGGAGGGGAAGGGGGCGGGGATGCCGGAACCAATATACAGGCATAGGAGCTAATAAGGCACGGACCAATGCGGGGGGACCATAATATTGTGAGGACACAGAACTAAATACAATGGAAACAGGAAGAAGAGGAGTAAATGGGAGAAAGAGTGGTGCAAGATATATGTATGGACATGTATATATATTTATTTATATATGTGTGGTGAAGTAAGAGGAGTTAGTAATGAAACAAATGAAAAAAACACAAGTGAAAAAAAACAGAAAAAAAAAAGGAACTAAAAATAAAAATATAAGAATGAAGAAGAAATAAAAATGAAAATGATGGATGTGGAAATAAAAATAAAAATATATATAAATATAAAAATAAAAAAAGAATAAATAAAAATTAAAATAAATATAAAAATAATAATAATAATAATAATAAAAAAAAAAATAATAATAATAAAAATAAAAATATATGAAAAAGGAAAAATGGATGAAAGTGGGTGGGAATTCGTAAATATTAGCAAGATGGATACAAAGGATACTTGACAACGGAATATATACTATTCCTGTAAAGCCAACTGTATGAAAGGAAAAAAAAAAAAAAAAAAATATATATATATATATATATAATTATATATATATAATAACATATAATAATATTAATAGACAATTTTTGTCTCTGGACAGCCGTAACGTCAATTTTTGTTGCTTGACAGCGTTATCAACAATTTACATCGCTGGATGTTGTTATCGACAATTTTTGTCACTAGAGGTCGTTCTTGACAATTGACATCGCTGGACAGCGTTATTGACAATTTTCGTTGCTGGACGTCATTATCGTCAATTTTTGTTGCTGGGCGGCGTTATCGACAATTTTTGTTACTGGAGGTCGTTATCGACAACTGACATCGCTGGACGTCGTCATTGAGATTTTTTGCTGGAAGTCGTTATTGACAATTTTTTTCACTGGAGGTGGTTATCGACAATTGACATCGCTGGACGGCGTTATCGACAATTGACATCGCTGGACGGCATTATTGTCAATTTTCATTGCTGGAGTTCGTTATCGACAATTGACATCGCTGGATAGCGTTATCGACAATTTTTGATGCTGGATGTCGTTATCGTCAATTTTTGCCGCTGCACGGCGTTATCAACAATTGACATCGCTGGACAGCGTTATTGAAAATTGACATCGCTGGAGGTCGTTATCGACAATTTTTTTCTCTGGACAGCCGTAACGTCAATTTTTGCCGCTTGACAGCGTTATTAACAATTGACATCGCTGCATGTTGTTATCGACAACATTAGACAACATTAGCTGTATTAGATGTGCAGAGCCGGCCGATGTAGAGACGTGAGCGTTAGTCCGAGGAGTGGAACGCACGAGGAACTTCGGGCGACGGGAGATGACGTCACAGGGCATGCAACGCGTTTCTTGAGCTGGCAAGACCGTGTATGACAGGACGGCTGCGTTCCTTTATCAAGCTGGGCTCTTGGAATCAGGGCAGGGGTATAAATAGCACACAGGGGAGGGGAAGGGGGCGGGGATGCCGGAACCAATATACAGGCATAGGAACTAATAAGGCACGGACCAATGCGGGGGGACCATAATATTGTGAGGACACAGAACTAAATACAATGGAAACAGGAAGAAGAGGAGTAAATGGGAGAAAGAGTGGTGCAAGATATATGTATGGACATGTATATATATTTATTTATATATGTGTGGTGAAGTAAGAGGAGTTAGTAATGAAACAAATGAAAAAAACACAAGTGAAAAAAAACAGAAAAAAAAAAGGAACTAAAAATAAAAACATAAGAATGAAGAAGAAATAAAAATGAAAATGATGGATGTGGAAATAAAAATAAAAATATATATAAATATAAAAATAAAAAAAGAATAAATAAAAATTAAAATAAATATAAAAATAATAATAATAATAATAATAAAATAATAATAATAATAATAATAATAAAAAAATATATATATGAAAAAGGAAAAATGGATGAAAGTGGGTGGGAATTCGTAAATATTAGCAAGATGGATACAAAGGATACTTGACAACGGAATATATACTATTCCTGTAAAGCCAACTGTATGAAAGGGAAAAAAAAAATATATATATATATATATATATATATATATAATTATATATATATATATATATATATAATAACATATAATAATATTAATAGACACTTTTTGTCTCTGGACAGCCGTAACGTCAATTTTTGTCGCTTGACAGCGTTATCAACAATTGACATCGCTGGATGTTGTTATCGACAATTTTTGTCACTAGAGGTCGTTCTTGACAATTGACATCGCTGGACAGCGTTATTGACAATTTTCGTTGCTGGACGTCATTATCGTTAATTTTTGTTGCTGGGCGGCGTTATCGACAATTTTTGTTACTGGAGGTCGTTATCGACAACTGACATCGCTGGACGTCGTTATTTAGATTTTTTGCTGGAAGTCGTTATTGACAATTTTTTTCACTGGAGGTGGTTATCGACAATTGACATCGCTGGACGGCGTTATCGACAATTGACATCGCTGGACGGCATTATTGTCAATTTTCATTGCTGGAGTTCGTTATCGACAATTGACATCGCTGGATGGCGTTATCGACAATATTTGATGCTGGATGGCATTATCGTCAATTTTTGACGCTGGACGGTGTTATCAACAATTGACATCGCTGGAGGTCGTTATTGAGATTTGTTGCTGGAAGTCATTATCGACAATTGACTTCGCCGAACGGCGTTATCGACAATTGACATCGCTGGACGGCATTATTGTAAATTTTCATTGCTTGATGTCGTTATCGACAATTGACATCGCTGGATAGCGTTATCGACAATTTTTGATGCTGGATGGCGTTATCGTCAATTTTTGACGCTGCACAGCGTTATCAACAATTGACATCGCTGGACGGCGTTATTGAAAATTGACATCGCTGGAGGCCGTTATCGTCAATTTTTGTCTCTGGACAGCCGTAACGTCAATTTTTGTCGCTTGACAGCGTTATCAACGATTGACATCGCTGGATGTTGTTATCGACAATTTTTGTCACTGGAGGTCGTTATTGACAACTGACATCGTTGGACGTCGTTATTGAGATTTTTTGCTGGAAGTCGTTATTGACTATTTTTTTCACTGGAGGTGGTTATCGACAATTGACATCTCTGGACGGCGTTATCCACAATTTTTGATGCTGGATGGCGTTATCGTCAATTTTCATTGCTCGATGTCGTTATCGACAATTGACATCACTGGATAGCGTTATCGACAATTTTTGATGCTGGATGGCTTTATCGTCAATTTTTGTCGCTGCGCGCCGTTATCAACAATTGACATCGCTGGATGTTGTTATCGACAATTTTTGTCACTAGAGGTCGTTATTGACAATTGACATCGCTGGAAGGCGTTATCGACAATTGACATCGCTGGACGGCATTATTGTCACTTTTCATTGCTGGAGGTCGTTTATTGACAGCGCTGGATGGCGTTATCGACAATATTTGATGCTGGATGGCGTTATCGTCAATTTTTGTCGCTGGACAGCAGTATCAACAATTGACATCGCTGGACGGCGTTATTGAGATTTTTTGATGCTGGAAGTCGTTATTAATTTTTTTTCATTGGAGGTCGTTATCGACAATTGACATCGCTGGACGGCGTTATCGACAATTGACATCACTGGACGGCATTATTGTCAATTTTCATTGCTTGATGTCGTTATCGACAATTGACATCGCTGGATAGCGTTATCGACAATTTTTGATGCTGGATGGCGTTATCGTCAATTTTTGGCGCTGCGCGGCGTTATCAACAATTGACATCGCTGGACGGCGTTATTGAAAATTTACATCACTGGAGGTCGTTATCGACAATTTTTGTCTCTGGACAGCCGTAACATAAATTTTTGCCGCTTGACAGCGTTATCAACAATTGACATCACTGAATGTTGTTATGGACAATTTTTTTCACTAGAGGTCGTTATTGACAATTGACATCGCTGGACGGCATTATTGTCAATTTTCACTGCTGGAGGTCGTTATGGACAATTGACATCGCTGGACGTCATTATCGACAATTTTTGATGCTGGATGGCGTTATCGTCAATTTTTGTCGCTGGACGGCGTTATTGAGAATTTTCATTGCTGGAAGTCGTTATTGACAATTTTTGTCGCTGTAGGTCAATTATCGACAATTGACATCTCTGGACGCCGTTATTGACAATTTTCATTGCTGGAGGCCGTTAACAATTGACATCGCTGGATGGAGTTAGTGACAATTTTCGTTGCTGGAGGTCATTATTGACAATTGACATCGCTGGACGGCGTTATCAACAATTGACATCGCTGGACGCCGTTATTGAGATTTTTCGTCGCTGGAAGTCGTTATTGACTATTTTTTTCTCTGGAGGTCGTTAACGACAATTGACATCGCTGGACGGCGTTATTGACAATCTTCGTTGCTTGAGGTCATTATCGACAATTTAAATCACTGGACGGCGTTATCGATCATTTTTGTCACCGGCAGCGTTATCAACGATTGACATCGCTGGACGGCGTTATCGACAATTGACATCGCTGGACGGCGTTATCAACAATTGACATCGCTGGACGCCGTTATTGGGATTTTTCGTTGCTGGAAGTCGTTATTGACTATTTTTTTCACTGGAGGTTGTTATCGACAGTTGACTTTGCTGGACGGCATTATTGTCAATTTTCATTGCTTGAGGTCGTTATCGACAATTGACATCGCTGGATAGCGTTATCGACAATTTTTGATGCTGGATGTCGTTATCGTCAATTTTTGCCGCTGCACGGCGTTATCAACAATTGTCATCGCTGGACGGCGTTATTGAAAATTGACATCGCTGGAGGTCGTTATCGACAATTTTTGTCTCTGGACAGCCGTAACGTCAATTTTTGCCGCTTGACAGCGTTATCAACAATTGACATCGCTGCATGTTGTTATCGACAACATTAGACAACATTAGCTGTATTAGATGTGCAGAGCCGGCCGATGTAGAGACGTGAGCGTTAGTCCGAGGCGTGGAACGCACGAGGAACTCCGGGCGACGGGAGATGACGTCACAGGGCATGCAACGCGTTTCTTGAGCTGGCAAGACCGTGTATGACAGGACGGCTGCGCTCCTTTATCAAGCTGGGCTCTTGGAATCAGGGCAGGGGTATAAATAGCACACAGGGGAGGGGAAGGGGGCGGGGATGCCGGAACCAATATACAGGCATAGGAACTAATAAGGCACGGACCAATGCGGGGGGACCATAATATTGTGAGGACACAGAACTAAATACAATGCGAACAGGAAGAAGAGGAGTAAATGGGAGAAAGAGTGGTGCAAGATATATGTATGGACATGTATATATATTTATTTATATATGTGTGGTGAAGTAAGAGGAGTTAGTAATGAAACTAAAGTGAAAAATTATAATAATGAAACAAATGAAAAAAACACAAGTGAAAAAAAACAGAAAAAAAAGGAACTAAAAATAAAAATATAAGAATGAAGAAGAAATAAAAATGAAAATGATGGATGTGGAAATAAAAATAAAAATATATATAAATATAAAAATAAAAAAAGAATAAATAAAAATTAAAATAAATATAAAAATAATAATAATAAAAAAAAAAATAATAATAAAAAAAAAAAAATATGAAAAAGGAAAAATGGATGAAAGTGGGTGGGAATTCGTAAATATTAGCTAGATGGATACAAAGGATACTTGACAACGTCATATATACTATTCCTGTAAAGCCAACTGTATGAAAGGGAAAAAAAAATATATATATATATATATATATATATATAATTATATAACATATAATAATATTAATAGACAATTTTTGTCTCTGGACAGCCGTAACGTCAATTTTTGTCGCTTGACAGCGTTATCAACAATTGACATCGCTGGATGTTGTTATCGACAATTTTTGTCACTAGATGTCGTTCTTGACAATTGACATCGCTGGACAGCGTTATTGACAATTTTCGTTGCTGGACGTCATTATCGTAAATTTTTGTTGCTGGGCGGCGTTATCGACAATTTTTGTTACTGGAGGTCGTTATCGACAACTGACATCGCTGGACGTCGTTATTGAGATTTTTTGCTGGAAGTCGTTATTGACAATTGTTTTCACTGGAGGTGGTTATCGACAATTGACATCGCTGGACGGCGTTATCAACAATTGACATCGCTGGATGGCATTATTGTCAATTTTCATTGCTGGAGTTCGTTATCGACAATTGACATCGCTGGATAGCGTTATCGACAATTGACATCGCTGGACGCCGTTATTGGGATTTTTCGTTGCTGGAAGTCGTTATTGACTATTTTTTCACTGGAGGTTGTTATCGACAGTTGACTTTGCTGGACGGCATTATTGTCAATTTTCATTGCTTGAGGTCGTTATCGACAATTGGCATCGCTGGATAGCGTTATCGACAATTTTTGATGCTGGATGTCGTTATCGTCAATTTTTGCCGCTGCGCGGCGTTATCAACAATTGACATCCCTGGACGGCGTTATTGAAAATTGACATCGCTGGAGGTCGTTATCGACAATTTTTGTCTCTGGACAGCTGTAACGTCAATTTTTGCCGCTTGACAGCGTTATCAACAATTGACATCGCTGCATGTTGTTATCGACAACATTAGACAACATTAGCTGTATTAGATGTGCAGAGCCGGCCAATGTAGAGACGTGAGCGTTAGTCCGAGGCGTGGAACGCACGAGGAACTCCGGGCGACGGGAGATGACGTCACAGGGCATGCAACGCGTTTCTTGAGCTGGCAAGACCGTGTATGACAGGACGGCTGCGCTCCTTTATCAAGCTGGGCTCTTGGAATCAGGGCAGGGGTATAAATAGCACACAGGGGAGGGGAAGGGGGCGGGGATGCCGGAACCAATATACAGGCATAGGAACTAATAAGGCACGGACCAATGCGGGGGGACCATAATATTGTGAGGACACAGAACTAAATACAATGCGAACAGGAAGAAGAGGAGTAAATGGGAGAAAGAGTGGTGCAAGATATATGTATGGACATGTATATATATTTATTTATATATGTGTGGTGAAGTAAGAGGAGTTAGTAATGAAACTAAAGTGAAAAATTATAATAATGAAACAAATGAAAAAAACACAAGTGAAAAAAAACAGAAAAAAAAGGAACTAAAAATAAAAATATAAGAATGAAGAAGAAATAAAAATGAAAATGATGGATGTGGAAATAAAAATAAAAATATATATAAATATAAAAATAAAAAAAGAATAAATAAAAATTAAAATAAATATAAAAATAATAATAATAAAAAAAATAATAATAATAATAATAATAAAAAAAAAAAAATATGAAAAAGGAAAAATGGATGAAAGTGGGTGGGAATTCGTAAATATTAGCTAGATGGATACAAAGGATACTTGACAACGTCATATATACTATTCCTGTAAAGCCAACTGTATGAAAGGGAAAAAAAAAAAAAAAAATATATATATATATATATATATATATATAATTATATAACATATAATAATATTAATAGACAATTTTTGTCTCTGGACAGCCGTAACGTCAATTTTTGTCGCTTGACAGCGTTATCAACAATTGACATCGCTGGATGTTGTTATCGACAATTTTTGTCACTAGATGTCGTTCTTGACAATTGACATCGCTGGACAGCGTTATTGACAATTTTCGTTGCTGGACGTCATTATCGTAAATTTTTGTTGCTGGGCGGCGTTATCGACAATTTTTGTTACTGGAGGTCGTTATCGACAACTGACATCGCTGGACGTCGTTATTGAGATTTTTTGCTGGAAGTCGTTATTGACAATTGTTTTCACTGGAGGTGGTTATCGACAATTGACATCGCTGGACGGCGTTATCAACAATTGACATCGCTGGATGGCATTATTGTCAATTTTCATTGCTGGAGTTCGTTATCGACAATTGACATCGCTGGATAGCGTTATCGACAATTGACATCGCTGGACGCCGTTATTGGGATTTTTCGTTGCTGGAAGTCGTTATTGACTATTTTTTCACTGGAGGTTGTTATCGACAGTTGACTTTGCTGGACGGCATTATTGTCAATTTTCATTGCTTGAGGTCGTTATCGACAATTGACATCGCTGGATAGCGTTATCGACAATTTTTGATGCTGGATGTCGTTATCGTCAATTTTTGCCGCTGCGCGGCGTTATCAACAATTGACATCCCTGGACGGCGTTATTGAAAATTGACATCGCTGGAGGTCGTTATCGACAATTTTTGTCTCTGGACAGCTGTAACGTCAATTTTTGCCGCTTGACAGCGTTATCAACAATTGACATCGCTGCATGTTGTTATCGACAACATTAGACAACATTAGCTGTATTAGATGTGCAGAGCCGGCCAATGTAGAGACGTGAGCGTTAGTCCGAGGCGTGGAACGCACGAGGAACTCCGGGCGACGGGAGATGACGTCACAGGGCATGCAACGCGTTTCTTGAGCTGGCAAGACCGTGTATGACCGGACGGCTGCGCTCCTTTATCAAGCTGGGCTCTTGGAATCAGGGCAGGGGTATAAATAGCACACAGGGGAGGGGAAGGGGGCGGGGATGCCGGAACCAATATACAGGCATAGGAACTAATAAGGCACGGACCAATGCGGGGGGACCATAATATTGTGAGGACACAGAACTAAATACAATGGAAACAGGAAGAAGAGGAGTAAATGGGAGAAAGAGTGGTGCAAGATATATGTATGGACATGTATATATATTTATTTATATATGTGTGGTGAAGTAAGAGGAGTAAGTAATGAAACTAAAGTGAAAAATGATAATAATGAAACAAATGAAACAAACACAAGTGAAAAAAAACAGAAAAAAAAAGGAACTAAAAATAAAAATATAAGAATGAAGAAGAAATAAAAATGAAAATGATGGATGTGGAAATAAAAATAAAAATATATATAAATATAAAAATAAAAAAAGAATAAATAAAAATTAAAATAAATATAAAAATAATAATAATAATAATAATAAAAAAAATAATAATAATAATAAAAAAAAAAAAAATATGAAAAAGGAAAAATGGATGAAAGTGGGTGGGAATTCGTAAATATTAGCTAGATGGATACAAAGGATACTTGACAACGTCATATATACTATTCCTGTAAAGCCAACTGTATGAAAGGGAAAAAAAAAAAAATATATATATATATATATATATATATATATATATATATAATTATATAACATATAATAATATTAATAGACAATTTTTGTCGCTTGACAGCGTTATCAACAATTGACATCGCTGGATGTTGTTATCGACAATTTTTGTCACTAGAGGTCGTTCTTGACAATTGACATCGCTGGACAGCGTTATTGACAATTGACATCGCTGGACAGCGTTATTGACAATTTTCGTTGCTGGACGTCATTATCGTAAATTTTTGTTGCTGGGCGGCGTTATCGACAATTTTTGTTACTGGAGGTCGTTATCGACAACTGACATCGCTGGACGTCGTTATTGAGATTCTTTGCTGGAAGTCGTTATTGACAATTTTTTTCACTGGAGGTGGTTATCGACAATTGACATCGCTGGACGGCGTTATCGACAATTGACATCGCTGGATGGCATTATTGTCAATTTTCATTGCTGGAGTTCGTTATCGACAATTGACATCGCTGGATAGCGTTATCGACAATTGACATCGCTGGACGCCGTTATTGGGATTTTTCGTTGCTGGAAGTCGTTATTGACTATTTTTTTCACTGGAGGTTGTTATCGACAATTGACATCGCTGGACGGCGTTATCGACAGTTGACTTTGCTGGACGGCATTATTGTCAATTTTCATTGCTTGAGGTCGTTATCGACAATTGACATCGCTGGATAGCGTTATCGACAATTTTTGATGCTGGATGTCGTTATCGTCAATTTTTGCCGCTGCGCGGCGTTATCAACAATTGACATCGCTGGACAGGGTTATTGAAAATTGACATCGCTGGAGGTCGTTATCGACAATTTTTGTCTCTGGACAGCCGTAACGTCAATTTTTGCCGCTTGACAGCGTTATCAACAATTGACATCGCTGCATGTTGTTATCGACAACATTAGACAACATTAGCTGTATTAGATGTGCAGAGCCGGCCGATGTAGAGACGTGAGTGTTAGTCCGAGGCGTGGAACGCACGAGGAACTCCGGGCGACGGGAGATGACGTCACAGGGCATGCAACGCGTTTCTTGAGCTGGCAAGACCGTGTATGACAGGACGGCTGCGCTCCTTTATCAAGCTGGGCTCTTGGAATCAGGGCAGGGGTATAAATCGCACACAGGGGAGGGGAAGGGGGCGGGGATGCCGGAACCAATATACAGGCATAGGAACTAATAAGGCACGGACCAATGCGGGGGGACCATAATAATGTGAGGACACAGAACTAAATACAATGGAAACAGGAAGAAGAGGAGTAAATGGGAGAAAGAGTGGTGCAAGATATATGTATGGACATGTATATATATTTATTTATATATGTGTGGTGAAGTAAGAGGAGTTAGTAATGAAACTAAAGTGAAAAATTATAATAATGAAACAAATGAAAAAAACACAAGTGAAAAAAAACAGAAAAAAAAAGGAACTAAAAATAAAAATATAAGAATGAAGAAAAAATGAAAATGATGGATGTGGAAATAAAAAAAAAAAAATATATATATATATATATATATAAATATAAAAATAAAAAAAGAATAAATAAAAATTAAAATAAATATAAAAATAATAATAATAATAATAATAATAATAAAAAAAATATATATATGAAAAAGGAAAAATGGATGAAAGTGGGTGGGAATTCTTAAATATTAGCAAGATGGATACAAAGGATACTTGACAACGGAATATATACTATTCCTGTAAAGCCAACTGTATGAAAGGGAAAAAAAATATATATATATATATAATTATATATATATATATATATATATATATATATATATATATATATATATATATATATATATATATATATATATATAAAATAACATATAATAATATTAATAGACAATTTTTGTCTCTGGACAGCCGTAACGTCAATTTTTGTCGCTTGACAGCGTTATCAACAATTGACATCGCTGGATGTTGTTATCGACAATTTTTGTCACTAGAGGTCGTTATTGACAATTGACATCGCTGGACAGCGTTATTGACAATTTTCGTTGCTGGACGTCATTATCGTCAATTTTTGTTGCTGGGCGGCGTTAGACAATTTTTGTTACTGGAGGTCGTTATCGACAACTGACATCGCTGGACGTCGTTATTGAGATTTTTTGCTGGAAGTCGTTATTGACAATTCTTTTCACTGGAGGTGGTTATCGACAATTGACATCGCTGGACGGCGTTATCGACAATTGACATCGCTGGACTGCATTATTGTCAATTTTCATTGCTGGAGTTCGTTATCGACAATTGACATCGCTGGATGGCGTTATCGACAATATTTGATGCTGGATGGCATTATCGTCAATTTTTGACGCTGGACGGTGTTATCAACAATTGACATCGCTGGAGGTCGTTATTGAGATTTGTTGCTGGAAGTCGTTATCGACAATTGACTTCGCTGGACGGCGTTATCGACAATTGACATTGCTGGACGGCATTATTGTCAATTTTCATTGCTTGATGTCGTTATCGACAATTGACATCGCTGGATAGCGTTATCGACAATTTTTGATGCTGGATGGCGTTATCGTCAATTTTTGTCGCTGCGCGGCGTTATCAACAATTGACATCGCTGGACGGCATTATTGAAAATTTACATCACTGGAGGTCGTTATCGACAATTTTTGTCTCTGGACAGCCGTAACGTAAATTTTTGCCGCTTGGCAGCGTTATCAACAATTGACATCACTGAATGTTGTTATGGACAATTTTTTTCACTAGAGGTCGTTATTGACAATTGACATCGCTGGACGGCATTATTGTCAATTTTCACTGCTGGAGGTCGTTATGGACAATTGACATCGCTGGACGGCGTTATGGACAATTGACATCGCTGGACGGCGTTATGGACAATTGACATCGCTGGACGTCATTATCGACAATTTTTGATGCTGGATGGCGTTATCGTCAATTTTTGTCGCTGGACGGCGTTATTGAGAATTTTCATTGCTGGAAGTCGTTATTGACAATTTTTGTCGCTGTAGGTCAATTATCGACAATTGACATCTCTGGACGCCGTTATTGACAATTTTCATTGCTGGAGGCCGTTAACAATTGACATCGCTGGATGGAGTTAGTGACAATTTTCGTTGCTGGAGGTCATTATTGACAATTGACATCGCTGGACGGCGTTATCAACAATTGACATCGCTGGACGCCGTTATTGAGATTTTTCGCCGCTGGAAGTCGTTATTGACTATTTTTTTCACTGGAGGTCGTTAACGACAATTGACATCGCTGGATGGTGTTATCGACAATTGACATCGCTGGACGGCGTTATTGACAATCTTCGTTGCTTGAGGTCATTATCGACAATTTAAATCACTGGACGGCGTTATCGATCATTTTTGTCACTGGCAGCGTTATCAACGATTGACATCGCTGGACGGCTTTATCGAAAATTGACATCGCTGGACGGCGTTATTGACAATTTTAGTTGCTGGACGTCATTATTGTAAATTTTTGTCGCTGGGCAGTGTTACCAACAATTTTTGTCACTGGAGGTCGTTATCGACAATTGACATCGCTGGACGGCGTTATCAACAATTGACATCGCTGGACGCCGTTATTGGGATTTTTCGTTGCTGGAAGTCGTTATTGACTATTTTTTTCACTGGAGGTTGTTATCGACAATTGACATCGCTGGACGGCGTTATCGACAGTTGACTTTGCTGGACGGCATTATTGTCAATTTTCATTGCTTGAGGTCGTTATCGACAATTGACATCGCTGGATAGCGTTATCGAAAATTTTTGATGCTGGATGTCGTTATCGTCAATTTTTGCCGCTGCACGGCGTTATCAACAATTGACATCGCTGGACGGCGTTATTGAAAATTGACATCGCTGGAGGTCGTTATCGACAATTTTTGTCTCTGGACAGCCGTAACGTCAATTTTTGCCGCTTGACAGCGTTATCAACAATTGACATCGCTGCATGTTGTTATCGACAACATTAGACAACATTAGCTATATTAGATGTGCAGAGCCGGCCGATGTAGAGACGTGAGTGTTAGTCCGAGGCGTGGAACGCACGAGGAACTCCGGGCGACGGGAGATGACGTCACAGGGCATGCAACGCGTTTCTTGAGCTGGCAAGACCGTGTATGACAGGACGGCTGCGCTCCTTTATCAAGCTGGGCTCTTGGAATCAGGGCAGGGGTATAAATCGCACACAGGGGAGGGGAAGGGGGCGGGGATGCCGGAACCAATATACAGGCATAGGAACTAATAAGGCACGGACCAATGCGGGGGGACCATAATAATGTGAGGACACAGAACTAAATACAATGGAAACAGGAAGAAGAGGAGTAAATGGGAGAAAGAGTGGTGCAAGATATATGTATGGACATGTATATATATTTATTTATATATGTGTGGTGAAGTAAGAGGAGTTAGTAATGAAACTAAAGTGAAAAATTATAATAATGAAACAAATGAAAAAAACACAAGTGAAAAAAAACAGAAAAAAAAAGGAACTAAAAATAAAAATATAAGAATGAAGAAAAAATGAAAATGATGGATGTGGAAATAAAAAAAAAAAAAAAAATATATATATATAAATATAAAAATAAAAAAAGAATAAATAAAAATTAAAATAAATATAAAAATAATAATAATAATAATAATAATAAAAAAAATATATATATGAAAAAGGAAAAATGGATGAAAGTGGGTGGGAATTCTTAAATATTAGCAAGATGGATACAAAGGATACTTGACAACGGAATATATACTATTCCTGTAAAGCCAACTGTATGAAAGGGAAAAAAAAAATATATATATATATAATTATATATATATATATATATATATATATATATATATATAAAATAACATATAATAATATTAATAGACAATTTTTGTCTCTGGACAGCCGTAACGTCAATTTTTGTCGCTTGACAGCGTTATCAACAATTGACATCGCTGGATGTTGTTATCGACAATTTTTGTCACTAGAGGTCGTTATTGACAATTGACATCGCTGGACAGCGTTATTGACAATTTTCGTTGCTGGACGTCATTATCGTCAATTTTTGTTGCTGGGCGGCGTTAGACAATTTTTGTTACTGGAGGTCGTTATCGACAACTGACATCGCTGGACGTCGTTATTGAGATTTTTTGCTGGAAGTCGTTATTGACAATTCTTTTCACTGGAGGTGGTTATCGACAATTGACATCGCTGGACGGCGTTATCGACAATTGACATCGCTGGACTGCATTATTGTCAATTTTCATTGCTGGAGTTCGTTATCGACAATTGACATCGCTGGATGGCGTTATTGACAATATTTGATGCTGGATGGCATTATCGTCAATTTTTGACGCTGGACGGTGTTATCAACAATTGACATCGCTGGAGGTCGTTATTGAGATTTGTTGCTGGAAGTCGTTATCGACAATTGACTTCGCTGGACGGCGTTATCGACAATTGACATTGCTGGACGGCATTATTGTCAATTTTCATTGCTTGATGTCGTTATCGACAATTGACATCGCTGGATAGCGTTATCGACAATTTTTGATGCTGGATGGCGTTATCGTCAATTTTTGACGCTGCACAGCGTTATCAACAATTGACATCGCTGGACGGCGTTATTGAAAATTGACATCGCTGGAGGCCGTTATCGTCAATTTTTGTCTCTGGACAGCCGTAACGTCAATTTTTGTCGCTTGACAGCGTTATCAACAATTGACATCGCTGGATGTTGTTGTCGACAATTTTTGTCACTGGAGGTCGTTATTGACAACTGACATCGTTGGACGTCGTTATTGAGATTTTATGCTGGAAGTCGTTATTGACTATTTTTTTCACTGGAGGTGGTTATCGACAATTGACATCTCTGGACGGCGTTATCGACAATTTTTGATGCTGGATGGCGTTATCGTCAATTTTCATTGCTCAATGTCGTTATCGACAATTGACATCACTGGATACCGTTATCGACAATTTTTGATGCTGGATGGCGTTATCGTCAATTTTTGTCGCTGCGCGCCGTTATCAACAATTGACATCGCTGGATGTTGTTATCGACAATTTTTGTCACTAGAGGTCGTTATTGACAATTGACATCGCTGGAAGGCGTTATTGTCACTTTTCATTGCTGGAGGTCGTTTATTGACAGCGCTGGATGGCGTTATCGACAATATTTGATGCTGGATGGCGTTATCGTCAATTTTTGTCGCTGGACGGCAGTATCAACAATTGACATCGCTGGACGGCGTTATTGAGATTTTTTGATGCTGGAAGTCGTTATTAATTTTTTTTCATTGGAGGTCGTTATCGACAATTGACATCGCTGGACGGCGTTATCGACAATTGACATCACTGGACGGCATTATTGTCAATTTTCATTGCTTGATGTCGTTATCGACAATTGACATCGCTGGATAGCGTTATCGACAATTTTTGATGCTGGATGGCGTTATCGTCAATTTTTGTCGCTGCGCGGCGTTATCAACAATTGACATCGCTGGATGGCATTATTGAAAATTTACATCACTGGAGGTCGTTATCGACAATTTTTGTCTCTGGACAGCCGTAACGTAAATTTTTGCCGCTTGGCAGCGTTATCAACAATTGACATCACTGAATGTTGTTATGGACAATTTTTTTCACTAGAGGTCGTTATTGACAATTGACATCGCTGGACGGCATTATTGTCAATTTTCACTGCTGGAGGTCGTTATGGACAATTGACATCGCTGGACGGCGTTATGGACAATTGACATCGCTGGACGGCGTTATGGACAATTGACATCGCTGGACGTCATTATCGACAATTTTTGATGCTGGATGGCGTTATCGTCAATTTTTGTCGCTGGACGGCGTTATTGAGAATTTTCATTGCTGGAAGTCGTTATTGACAATTTTTGTCGCTGTAGGTCAATTATCGACAATTGACATCTCTGGACGCCGTTATTGACAATTTTCATTGCTGGAGGCCGTTAACAATTGACATCGCTGGATGGAGTTAGTGACAATTTTCGTTGCTGGAGGTCATTATTGACAATTGACATCGCTGGACGGCGTTATCAACAATTGACATCGCTGGACGCCGTTATTGAGATTTTTCGTCGCTGGAAGTCGTTATTGACTATTTTTTTCACTGGAGGTCGTTAACGACAATTGACATCGCTGGATGGTGTTATCGACAATTGACATCGCTGGACGGCGTTATTGACAATCTTCGTTGCTTGAGGTCATTATCGACAATTTAAATCACTGGACGGCGTTATCGATCATTTTTGTCACTGGCAGCGTTATCAACGATTGACATCGCTGGACGGCTTTATCGAAAATTGACATCGCTGGACGGCGTTATTGACAATTTTAGTTGCTGGACGTCATTATTGTAAATTTTTGTCGCTGGGCAGTGTTACCAACAATTTTTGTCACTGGAGGTCGTTATCGACAATTGACATCGCTGGACGGCGTTATCAACAATTGACATCGCTGGACGCTGTTATTGGGATTTTTCGTTGCTGGAAGTCGTTATTGACTATTTTTTTCACTGGAGGTTGTTATCGACAATTGACATCGCTGGACGGCGTTATCGACAGTTGACTTTGCTGGACGGCATTATTGTCAATTTTCATTGCTTGAGGTCGTTATCGACAATTGACATCGCTGGATAGCGTTATCGAAAATTTTTGATGCTGGATGTCGTTATCGTCAATTTTTGCCGCTGCACGGCGTTATCAACAATTGACATCGCTGGACGGCGTTATTGAAAATTGACATCGCTGGAGGTCGTTATCGACAATTTTTGTCTCTGGACAGCCGTAACGTCAATTTTTGCCGCTTGACAGCGTTATCAACAATTGACATCGCTGCATGTTGTTATCGACAACATTAGACAACATTAGCTGTATTAGATGTGCAGAGCCGGCCGATGTAGAGACGTGAGTGTTAGTCCGAGGCGTGGAACGCACGAGGAACTCCGGGCGACGGGAGATGACGTCACAGGGCATGCAACGCGTTTCTTGAGCTGGCAAGACCGTGTATGACAGGACGGCTGCGCTCCTTTATCAAGCTGGGCTCTTGGAATCAGGGCAGGGGTATAAATCGCACACAGGGGAGGGGAAGGGGGCGGGGATGCCGGAACCAATATACAGGCATAGGAACTAATAAGGCACGGACCAATGCGGGGGGACCATAATAATGTGAGGACACAGAACTAAATACAATGGAAACAGGAAGAAGAGGAGTAAATGGGAGAAAGAGTGGTGCAAGATATATGTATGGACATGTATATATATTTATTTATATATGTGTGGTGAAGTAAGAGGAGTTAGTAATGAAACTAAAGTGAAAAATTATAATAATGAAACAAATGAAAAAAACACAAGTGAAAAAAAACAGAAAAAAAAGGAACTAAAAATAAAAATATAAGAATGAAGAAAAAATGAAAATGATGGATGTGGAAATAAAAAAAAAAAAATATATATATATATATATAAATATAAAAATAAAAAAAGAATAAATAAAAATTAAAATAAATATAAAAATAATAATAATAATAATAATAATAATAATAAAAAATATATATATATGAAAAAGGAAAAATGGATGAAAGTGGGTGGGAATTCTTAAATATTAGCAAGATGGATACAAAGGATACTTGACAACGGAATATATACTATTCCTGTAAAGCCAACTGTATGAAAGGGAAAAAAAAAATATATATATATATATAATTATATATATATATATATATATATATATATATATATATATATATAATAACATATAATAATATTTATAGACAATTTTTGTCTCTGGACAGCCGTAACGTCAATTTTTGTCGCTTGACAGCGTTATCAACAATTGACATCGCTGGATGTTGTTATCGACAATTTTTGTCACTAGAGGTCGTTATTGACAATTGACATCGCTGGACAGCGTTATTGACAATTTTCGTTGCTGGACGTCATTATCGTCAATTTTTGTTGCTGGGCGGCGTTAGACAATTTTTGTTACTGGAGGTCGTTATCGACAACTGACATCGCTGGACGTCGTTATTGAGATTTTTTGCTGGAAGTCGTTATTGACAATTCTTTTCACTGGAGGTGGTTATCGACAATTGACATCGCTGGACGGCGTTATCGACAATTGACATCGCTGGACTGCATTATTGTCAATTTTCATTGCTGGAGTTCGTTATCGACAATTGACATCGCTGGATGGCGTTATCGACAATATTTGATGCTGGATGGCATTATCGTCAATTTTTGACGCTGGACGGTGTTATCAACAATTGACATCGCTGGAAGTCGTTATCGACAATTGACTTCGCTGGACGGCGTTATCGACAATTGACATTGCTGGACGGCATTATTGTCAATTTTCATTGCTTGATGTCGTTATCGACAATTGACATCGCTGGATAGCGTTATCGACAATTTTTGATGCTGGATGGCGTTATCGTCAATTTTTGACGCTGCACAGCGTTATCAACAATTGACATCGCTGGACGGCGTTATTGAAAATTGACATCGCTGGAGGCCGTTATCGTCAATTTTTGTCTCTGGACAGCCGTAACGTCAATTTTTGTCGCTTGACAGCGTTATCAACAATTGACATCGCTGGATGTTGTTGTCGACAATTTTTGTCACTGGAGGTCGTTATTGACAACTGACATCGTTGGACGTCGTTATTGAGATTTTATGCTGGAAGTCGTTATTGACTATTTTTTTCACTGGAGGTGGTTATCGACAATTGACATCTCTGGACGGCGTTATCGACAATTTTTGATGCTGGATGGCGTTATCGTCAATTTTCATTGCTCGATGTCGTTATCGACAATTGACATCACTGGATACCGTTATCGACAATTTTTGATGCTGGATGGCGTTATCGTCAATTTTTGTCGCTGCGCGCCGTTATCAACAATTGACATCGCTGGATGTTGTTATCGACAATTTTTGTCACTAGAGGTCGTTATTGACAATTGACATCGCTGGACAGCGTTATTGACAATTGACATCGCTGGACGGCATTATTGTCACTTTTCATTGCTGGAGGTCGTTTATTGACAGCGCTGGATGGCGTTATCGACAATATTTGATGCTGGATGGCGTTATCGTCAATTTTTGTCGCTGGACGGCAGTATCAACAATTGACATCGCTGGACGGCGTTATTGAGATTTTTTGATGCTGGAAGTTGTTATTAATTTTTTTTCACTGGAGGTCGTTATCGACAATTGACATCGCTGGACGGCGTTATCGACAATTGACATCACTGGACGGCATTATTGTCAATTTTCATTGCTTGATGTCGTTATCGACAATTGACATCGCTGGATAGCGTTATTGACAATTTTTGATGCTGGATGGCGTTATCGTCAATTTTTGTCGCTGCGCAGCGTTATCAACAATTGACATCGCTGGACGGCGTTATTGAAAATTTACATCACTGGAGGTCGTTATCGACAATTTTTGTCTCTGGACAGCCGTAACGTAAATTTTTGCCGCTTGACAGCGTTATCAACAATTGACATCACTGAATGTTGTTATGGACAATTTTTTTCACTAGAGGTCGTTATTGACAATTGACATCGCTGGACGGCATTATTGTCAATTTTCACTGCTGGAGGTCGTTATGGACAATTGACATCGCTGGACGGCGTTATGGACAATTGACATCGCTGGACGTCATTATCGACAATTTTTGATGCTGGATGGCGTTATCGTCAATTTTTGTCGCTGGACGGCGTTATTGAGAATTTTCATTGCTGGAAGTCGTTATTGACAATTTTTGTCGCTTTAGGTCAATTATCGACAATTGACATCTCTGGACGCCGTTATTGACAATTTTCATTGCTGGAGGCCGTTAACAATTGACATCGCTGGATGGAGTTAGTGACAATTTTCGTTGCTGGAGGTCATTATTGACAATTGACATCGCTGGACGGCGTTATCAACAATTGACATCGCTGGACGCCGTTATTGAGATTTTTCGTCGCTGGAAGTCGTTATTGACTATTTTTTTCACTGGAGGTCGTTAACGACAATTGACATCGCTGGATGGTGTTATCGACAATTGACATCGCTGGACGGCGTTATTGACAATCTTCGTTGCTTGAGGTCATTATCGACAATTTAAATCACTGGACGGCGTTATCGATAATTTTTGTCACTGGCAGCGTTATCAACGATTGACATCGCTGGGCGGCTTTATCGAAAATTGACATCGCTGGACGGCGTTATTGACAATTTTAGTTGCTGGACGTCATTATTGTAAATTTTTGTCGCTGGGCAGTGTTACCAACAATTTTTGTCACTAGAGGTCGTTATCGACAATTGACATCGCTGGACGGCGTTATCAACAATTGACATCGCTGGACGCCGTTATTGGGATTTTTCGTTGCTGGAAGTCGTTATTGACTATTTTTTTCACTGGAGGTGGTTATCGACAATTGACATCGCTGGACGGCGTTATCGACAATTGACATCGCTGGAGGTCGTTATTGAGATTTGTTGCTGGAAGTCGTTATCGACAATTGACATCGCTGGACGGCATTATTGTCAATTTTCATTGCTTGATGTCGTTATCGACAATTGACATCGCTGGATAGCGTTATCGACAATTTTTGATGCTGGATGGCGTTATCGTCAATTTTTGACGCTGCACAGCGTTATCAACAATTGACATCGCTGGACGGCGTTATTGAAAATTGACATTGCTGGAGGCCGTTATCGTCAATTTTTGTCTCTGGACAGCCGTAACGTCAATTTTTGTCGCTTGACAGCCTTATCAACAATTGACATCGCTGGATGTTGTTGTCGACAATTTTTGTCACTGGAGGTCGTTATTGACAACTGACATCGTTGGACGTCGTTATTGAGATTTTATGCTGGAAGTCGTTATTGACTATTTTTTTCACTGGAGGTGGTTATCGACAATTGACATCTCTGGACGGCGTTATCGACAATTTTTGATGCTGGATGGCGTTATCGTCAATTTTCATTGCTCGATGTCGTTATCGACAATTGACATCACTGGATACCGTTATCGACAATTTTTGATGCTGGATGGCGTTATCGTCAATTTTTGTCGCTGCGCGCCGTTATCAACAATTGACATCGCTGGATGTTGTTATCGACAATTTTTGTCACTAGAGGTCGTTATTGACAATTGACATCGCTGGACAGCGTTATTGACAATTGACATCGCTGGACGGCATTATTGTCACTTTTCATTGCTGGAGGTCGTTTATTGACAGCGCTGGATGGCGTTATCGACAATATTTGATGCTGGATGGCGTTATCGTCAATTTTTGTCGCTGGACGGCAGTATCAACAATTGACATCGCTGGACGGCGTTATTGAGATTTTTTGATGCTGGAAGTCGTTATTAATTTTTTTTCACTGGAGGTCGTTATCGACAATTGACATCGCTGGACGGCGTTATCGACAATTGACATCACTGGACGGCATTATTGTCAATTTTCATTGCTTGATGTCGTTATCGACAATTGACATCGCTGGATAGCGTCATCGACAATTTTTGATGCTGGATGGCGTTATCGTCAATTTTTGTCGCTGCGCAGCGTTATCAACAATTGACATCGCTGGACGGCGTTATTGAAAATTTACATCACTGGAGGTCGTTATCGACAATTTTTGTCTCTGGACAGCCGTAACGTAAATTTTTGCCGCTTGACAGCGTTATCAACAATTGACATCACTGAATGTTGTTATGGACAATTTTTTTCACTAGAGGTCGTTATTGACAATTGACATCGCTGGACGGCATTATTGTCAATTTTCACTGCTGGAGGTCGTTATGGACAATTGACATCGCTGGACGGCGTTATGGACAATTGACATCGCTGGACGTCATTATCGACAATTTTTGATGCTGGATGGCGTTATCGTCAATTTTTGTCGCTGGACGGCGTTATTGAGAATTTTCATTGCTGGAAGTCGTTATTGACAATTTTTGTCGCTGTAGGTCAATTATCGACAATTGACATCTCTGGACGCCGTTATTGACAATTTTCATTGCTGGAGGCCGTTAACAATTGACATCGCTGGATGGAGTTAGTGACAATTTTCGTTGCTGGAGGTCATTATTGACAATTGACATCCCTGGACGGCGTTATCAACAATTGACATCGCTGGACGCCGTTATTGAGATTTTTCGTCGCTGGAAGTCGTTATTGACTATTTTTTTCACTGGAGGTCGTTAACGACAATTGACATCGCTGGATGGTGTTATCGACAATTGACATCGCTGGACGGCGTTATTGACAATCTTCGTTGCTTGAGGTCATTATTGACAATTTAAATCACTGGACGGCGTTATCGATAATTTTTGTCACTGGCAGCGTTATCAACGATTGACATCGCTGGGCGGCTTTATCGAAAATTGACATCGCTGGACGGCGTTATTGACAATTTTAGTTGCTGGACGTCATTATTGTAAATTTTTGTCGCTGGGCAGTGTTACCAACAATTTTTGTCACTAGAGGTCGTTATCGACAATTGACATCGCTGGACGGCGTTATCAACAATTGACATCGCTGGACGCCGTTATTGGGATTTTTCGTTGCTGGAAGTCGTTTTTGACTATTTTTTTCACTGGAGGTTGTTATCGACAATTGACATCGCTGGACGGCGTTATCGACAGTTGACTTTGCTGGACGGCATTATTGTCAATTTTCATTGCTTGAGGTCGTTATCGACAATTGACATCGCTGGATAGCGTTATCGACAATTTTTGATGCTGGATGTCGTTATCGTCAATTTTTGCCGCTGCACGGCGTTATCAACAATTGACATCGCTGGACAGCGTTATTGAAAATTGACATCGCTGGAGGTCGTTATCGACAATTTTTGTCTCTGGACAGCCGTAACGTCAATTTTTGCCGCTTGACAGCGTTATCAACAATTGACATCGCTGCATGTTGTTATCGACAACATTAGACAACATTAGCTGTATTAGATGTGCAGAGCCGGCCGATGTAGAGACGTGAGCGTTAGTCCGAGGCGTGGAACGCACGAGGAACTCCGGGCGACGGGAGATGACGTCACAGGGCATGCAACGCGTTTCTTGAGCTGGCAAGACCATGTATGACAGGACGGCTGCGCTCCTTTATCAAGCTGGGCTCTTGGAATCAGGGCAGGGGTATAAATAGCACACAGGGGAGGGGAAGGGGGCGGGGATGCCGGAACCAATATACAGGCATAGGAACTAATAAGGCACGGACCAATGCGGGGGGACCATAATATTGTGAGGACACAGAACTAAATACAATGGAAACAGGAAGAAGAGGAGTAAATGGGAGAAAGAGTGGTGCAAGATATATGTATGGACATGTATATATATTTATTTATATATGTGTGGTGAAGTAAGAGGAGTTAGTAATGAAACTAAAGTGAAAAATGATAATAATGAAACAAATGAAAAAAACACAAGTGAAAAAAAACTGAAAAAAAAAAGGAACTAAAAATAAAAATATAAGAATGAAGAAGAAATAAAAATGAAAATGATGGATGTGGAAATAAAAATATATATAAATATAAAAATAAAAAAAGAATAAATAAAAATTAAAATAAATATAAAAATAATAATAATAATAATAAAAAAAAAAAAAAATAATAATAAAAAAAAAAAATATATGAAAAAGGAAAAATGGATGAAAGTGGGTGGGAATTCGTAAATATTAGCAAGATGGATACAAAGGATACTTGACAACGTCATATATACTATTCCTGTAAAGCCAACTGTATGAAAGGGAAAAAAAAAAAAAATATATATATATATATATAATTATATATATATATATATATATAATAACATATAATAATATTAATAGACAATTTTTGTCTCTGGACAGCCGTAACGTCAATTTTTGATGCTTGACAGCGTTATCAATAATTGACATCGCTGGATGTTGTTATCGACAATTTTTGTCACTAGAAGTCGCTCTTGACAATTGACATCGCTGGACAGCGTTATTGACAATTTTCGTTGCTGGACGTCATTATCGTCAATTTTTGTTGCTGGGCGGCGTTATCGACAATTTTTGTTACTGGAGGTCGTTATCGACAACTGACATCGCTGGACGTCGTTATTGAGATTTTTTGCTGGAAGTCGTTATTGACAATTTTTTTCACTGGAGGTGGTTATCGACAATTGACATCGCTGGACGGCGTTATCGACAATTGACATCGCTGGACGGCATTATTGTCAATTTTCATTGCTGGAGTTCGTTATCGACAATTGACATCGCTGGATAGCGTTATCGACAATTTATGATGCTGGATGTCGTTATCGTCAATTTTTGCCGCTGCACGGCGTTATCAACAATTGACATCGCTGGACAGTGTTATTGAAAATTGACATCGCTGGAGGTCGTTATCGACAATTTTTGTCTCTGGACAGCCGTAACGTCAATTTTTGCCACTTGACAGCGTTATCAACAATTGGCATCGCTGCATGTTGTTATCGACAACATTAGACAACATTAGCTGTATTAGATGTGCAGAGCCGGCCGATGTAGAGACGTGAGCGTTAGTCCGAGGCGTGGAACGCACGAGGAACTCCGGGCGACGGGAGATGACGTCACAGGGCATGCAACGCGTTTCTTGAGCTGGCAAGACCGTGTATGACAGGACGGCTGCGCTCCTTTATCAAGCTGGGCTCTTGGAATCAGGGCAGGGGTATAAATAGCACACAGGGGAGGGGAAGGGGGCGGGGATGCCGGAACCAATATACAGGCATAGGAACTAATAAGGCACGGACCAATGCGGGGGGACCATAATATTGTGAGGACACAGAACTAAATACAATGGAAACAGGAAGAAGAGGAGTAAATGGGAGAAAGAGTGGTGCAAGATATATGTATGGACATGTATATATATTTATTTATATATGTGTGGTGAAGTAAGAGGAGTTAGTAATGAAACTAAAGTGAAAAATGATAATAATGAAACAAATGAAAAAAACACAAGTAAAAAAAAACAGAAAAAAAAAAAGGAACTAAAAATAAAAATATAAGAATGAAGAAGAAATAAAAATGAAAATGATGGATGTGGAAATAAAAATAAAAATTAAAATAAATATAAAAATAATAATAATAATAATAATAAAAAATAATAATAATAATAATAATAATAAAAAAAAATATATGAAAAAGGAAAAATGGATGAAAGTGGGTGGGGATTCGTAAATATTAGCAAGATGAATACAAAGGATACTTGACAACGGAATATACAATTTTTTTCACTGGAGGTGGTTATCGACAATTGACATCGCTGGACGGCGTTCTCGACAATTGACATCGCTGGACGGCATTATTGTCAATTTTCATTGCTGGAGTTCGTTATCGACAATTGACATCGCTGGATGGCGTTATCGACAATATTTGATGCTGGATGGCATTATCGTCAATTTTTGACGCTGGGCGGTGTTATCAACAATTGACATCGCTGGAGGTCGTTATTGAGATTTGTTGCTGGAAGTCGTTATCGACAATTGACTTCGCTGGACGGCGTTATCGACAATTGACATCGCTGGACGGCATTATTGTCAATTTTCATTGCTTGATGTCGTTATCGACAATTGACATCGCTGGATAGCGTTATCGACAATTTTTGATGCTGGATAGCGTTATCGTCAATTTTTGACGCTGCACAGCGTTATCAACAATTGACATCGCTGGACGGCGTTATTGAAAATTGACATCGCTGGAGGCCGTTATCGTCAATTTTTGTCTCTGGACAGCCGTAACGTCAATTTTTGTCGCTTGACAGCGTTATCAACAATTGACATCGCTGGATGTTGTTATCGACAATTTTTGTCACTGGAGGTCGTTATTGACAACTGACATTGTTGGACGTCGTTATTGAGATTTTTTGCTGGAAGTCGTTATTGACAATTTTTTTCACTGGAGGTGGTTATCGACAATTGACATCTCTGGACGGCGTTATCGACAATTTTTGATGCTGGATGGCGTTATCGTCAATTTTCATTGCTCAATGTCGTTATCGACAATTGACATCACTGGATAGCGTTATCGACAATTTTTGATGCTGGATGGCTTTATCGTCAATTTTTGTCGCTGCGCGCCGTTATCAACAATTGACATCGCTGGATGTTGTTATCGACAATTTTTGTCACTAGAGGTCGTTATTGACAATTGACATCGCTGGAAGGCGTTATCGACAATTGACATCGCTGGACGGCATTATTGTCACTTTTTATTGCTGGAGGTCGTTTATTGACAGCGCTGGATGGCGTTATCGACAATATTTGATGCTGGATGGCGTTATCGTCAATTTTTGTCGCTGGACGGCAGTATCAACAATTGACATCGCTGGACGGCGTTATTGAGATTTTTTGATGCTGGAAGTCGTTATTAATTTTTTTTCATTGGAGGTCGTTATCGACAATTGACATCGCTGGACGGCGTTATCGACAATTGACATCACTGGTCGGCATTATTGTCAATTTTCATTGCTTGATGTCGTTATCGACAATTGACATCGCTGGATAGCGTTATCGACAATTTTTGATGCTGGATGGCGTTATCGTCAATTTTTTTCGCTGCGCGGCGTTATCAACAATTGACATCGCTGGATGGCATTATTGAAAATTTACATCACTGGAGGTCGTTATCGACAATTTTTGTCTCTGGACAGCCGTAACGTAAATTTTTGCCGCTTGACAGCGTTATCAACAATTGACATCACTGAATGTTGTTATGGACAATTTTTTTTCACTAGAGGTCGTTATTGACAATTGACATCGCTGGACGGCATTATTGTCAATTTTCACTGCTGGAGGTCGTTATGGACAATTGACATCGCTGGACGGCGTTATGGACAATTGACATCGCTGGACGGCGTTATGGACAATTGACATCGCTGGACGTCATTATCGACAATTTTTGATGCTGGATGGCGTTATCGTCAATTTTTGTCGCTGGACGGCGTTATTGAGAATTTTCATTGCTGGAAGTCGTTATTGACAATTTTTGTCGCTGTAGGTCAATTATCGACAATTGACATCTCTGGACGCCGTTATTGACAATTTTCATTGCTGGAGGCCGTTAACAATTGACATCGCTGGATGGAGTTAGTGACAATTTTCGTTGCTGGAGGTCATTATTGACAATTGACATCGCTGGACGGCGTTATCAACAATTGACATCGCTGGACGCCGTTTTTGAGATTTTTCGTCGCTGGAAGTCGTTATTGACTATTTTTTTCACTGGAGGTCGTTAACGACAATTGACATCGCTGGATGGTGTTATCGACAATTGACATCGCTGGACGGCGTTATTGACAATCTTCGTTGCTTGAGGTCATTATCGACAATTTAAATCACTGGACGGCGTTATCGATCATTTTTGTCACTGGCAGCGTTATCAACGATTGACATCGCTGGACGGCTTTATCGAAAATTGACATCGCTGGACGGCGTTATTGACAATTTTAGTTGCTGGACGTCATTATTGTAAATTTTTGTCGCTGGGCAGTGTTACCAACAATTTTTGTCACTGGAGGTCGTTATCGACAATTGACATCGCTGGACGGCGTTATCAACAATTGACATCGCTGGACGCCGTTATTGGGATTTTTCGTTGCTGGAAGTCGTTATTGACTATTTTTTTCACTGGAGGTTGTTATCGACAATTGACATCGCTGGACGGCGTTATCGACAGTTGACTTTGCTGGACGGCATTATTGTCAATTTTCATTGCTTGAGGTCGTTATCGACAATTGACATCGCTGGATAGCGTTATCGAAAATTTTTGATGCTGGATGTCGTTATCGTCAATTTTTGCCGCTGCACGGCGTTATCAACAATTGACATCGCTGGACGGCGTTATTGAAAATTGACATCGCTGGAGGTCGTTATCGACAATTTTTGTCTCTGGACAGCCGTAACGTCAATTTTTGCCGCTTGACAGCGTTATCAACAATTGACATCGCTGCATGTTGTTATCGACAACATTAGCTGTATTAGATGTGCAGAGCCGGCCGATGTAGAGACGTGAGTGTTAGTCCGAGGCGTGGAACGCACGAGGAACTCCGGGCGACGGGAGATGACGTCACAGGGCATGCAACGCGTTTCTTGAGCTGGCAAGACCGTGTATGACAGGACGGCTGCGCTCCTTTATCAAGCTGGGCTCTTGGAATCAGGGCAGGGGTATAAATAGCACACAGGGGAGGGGAAGGGGGCGGGGATGCCGGAACCAATATACAGGCATAGGAACTAATAAGGCACGGACCAATGCGGGGGGACCATAATAATGTGAGGACACAGAACTAAATACAATGGAAACAGGAAGAAGAGGAGTAAATGGGAGAAAGAGTGGTGCAAGATATATGTATGGACATGTATATATATTTATTTATATATGTGTGGTGAAGTAAGAGGAGTTAGTAATGAAACTAAAGTGAAAAATTATAATAATGAAACAAATGAAAAAAACACAAGTGAAAAAAAACAGAAAAAAAAAAGGAACTAAAAAAAAAAATATAAGAACGAAGAAAAAATGAAAATGATGGATGTGGAAATAAAAATAAAAAAAAATATATATAAATATAAAAATAAAAAAAGAATAAATAAAAATTTAAATAAATATAAAAATAATAATAATAATAATAATAATAATAAAAAAAAATAATAATAATAATAATAAAAAAAAAATATATGAAAAAGGAAAAATGGATGAAAGTGGGTGGGGATTCGTAAATATTAGCAAGATGAATACAAAGGATACTTGACAACGGAATATACAATTTTTTTCACTGGAGGTGGTTATCGACAATTGACATCGCTGGACGGCGTTCTCGACAATTGACATCGCTGGACGGCATTATTGTCAATTTTCATTGCTGGAGTTCGTTATCGACAATTGACATCGCTGGATGGCGTTATCGACAATATTTGATGCTGGATGGCATTATCGTCAATTTTTGACGCTGGGCGGTGTTATCAACAATTGAAATCGCTGGAGGTCGTTATTGAGATTTGTTGCTGGAAGTCGTTATCGACAATTGACTTCGCTGGACGGCGTTATCGACAATTGACATCGCTGGACGGCATTATTGTCAATTTTCATTGCTTGATGTCGTTATCGACAATTGACATCGCTGGATAGCGTTATCGACAATTTTTGATGCTGGATAGCGTTATCGTCAATTTTTGGCACTGCACAGCGTTATCAACAATTGACATCGCTGGACAGCGTTATTGAAAATTGACATCGCTGGAGGCCGATATCGTCAATTTTTGTCTCTGGACAGCCGTAACGTCAATTTTTGTCGCTTGACAGCGTTATCAACAATTGACATCGCTGGATGTTGTTATCGACAATTTTTGTCACTGGAGGTCGTTATTGACAACTGACATTGTTGGACGTCGTTATTGAGATTTTTTGCTGGAAGTCGTTATTGACAATTTTTTTCACTGGAGGTGGTTATCGACAATTGACATCTCTGGACGGCGTTATCGACAATTTTTGATGCTGGATGGCGTTATCGTCAATTTTCATTGCTCAATGTCGTTATCAACAATTGACATCACTGGATAGCGTTATTGAGATTTTTTGATGCTGGATGTCGTTATTAATTTTTTTTCATTGGAGGTCGTTATCGACAATTGACATCGCTGGACGGCGTTATCGACAATTGACATCACTGGACGGCATTATTGTCAATTTTCATTGCTTGATGTCGTTATCGACAATTGACATCGCTGGATAGCGTTATCGACAATTTTTGATGCTGGATGGCGTTATCGTCAATTTTTTTCGCTGCGCGGCGTTATCAACAATTGACATCGCTGGATGGCATTATTGAAAATTTACATCACTGGAGGTCGTTATCGACAATTTTTGTCTCTGGACAGCCGTAACGTAAATCTTTGCCGCTTGACAGCGTTATCAACAATTGACATCACTGAATGTTGTTATGGACAATTTTTTTCACTAGAGGTCGTTATTGACAATTGACATCGCTGGACGTCATTATTGTCAATTTTCACTGCTGGAGGTCGTTATGGACAATTGACATCGCTGGACGGCGTTATGGACAATTGACATCGCTGGACGGCGTTATGGACAATTGACATCGCTGGACGTCATTATCGACAATTTTTGATGCTGGATGGCGTTATCGTCAATTTTTGTCGCTGGACGGCGTTATTGAGAATTTTCATTGCTGGAAGTCGTTATTGACAATTTTTGTCGCTGTAGGTCAATTATCGACAATTGACATCTCTGGACGCCGTTATTGACAATTTTCATTGCTGGAGGCCGTTAACAATTGACATCGCTGGATGGAGTTAGTGACAATTTTCGTTGCTGGAGGTCATTATTGACAATTGACATCGCTGGACGGCGTTATCAACAATTGACATCGCTGGACGCCGTTTTTGAGATTTTTTGTCGCTGGAAGCCGTTATTGACTATTTTTTTCACTGGAGGTCGTTAACGACAATTGACATCGCTGGATGGTGTTATCGACAATTGACATCGCTGGACGGCGTTATTGACAATCTTCGTTGCTTGAGGTCATTATCGACAATTTAAATCACTGGACGGCGTTATCGATCATTTTTGTCACTGGCAGCGTTATCAACGATTGACATCGCTGGACGGCTTTATCGAAAATTGACATCGCTGGACGGCGTTATTGACAATTTTAGTTGCTGGACGTCATTATTGTAAATTTTTGTCGCTGGGCAGTGTTACCAACAATTTTTGTCACTGGAGGTCGTTATCGACAATTGACATCGCTGGACGGCGTTATCAACAATTGACATCGCTGGACGCCGTTATTGGGATTTTTCGTTGCTGGAAGTCGTTATTGACTATTTTTTTCACTGGAGGTTGTTATCGACAATTGACATCGCTGGACGGCGTTATCGACAGTTGACTTTGCTGGACGGCATTATTGTCAATTTTCATTGCTTGAGGTCGTTATCGACAATTGACATCGCTGGATAGCGTTATCGAAAATTTTTGATGCTGGATGTCGTTATCGTCAATTTTTGCCGCTGCACGGCGTTATCAACAATTGACATCGCTGGACGGCGTTATTGAAAATTGACATCGCTGGAGGTCGTTATCGACAATTTTTGTCTCTGGACAGCCGTAACGTCAATTTTTGCCGCTTGACAGCGTTATCAACAATTGACATCGCTGCATGTTGTTATCGACAACATTAGACAACATTAGCTGTATTAGATGTGCAGAGCCGGCCGATGTAGAGACGTGAGTGTTAGTCCGAGGCGTGGAACGCACGAGGAACTCCGGGCGACGGGAGATGACGTCACAGGGCATGCAACGCGTTTCTTGAGCTGGCAAGACCGTGTATGACAGGACGGCTGCGCTCCTTTATCAAGCTGGGCTCTTGGAATCAGGGCAGGGGTATAAATAGCACACAGGGGAGGGGAAGGGGGCGGGGATGCCGGAACCAATATACAGGCATAGGAACTAATAAGGCACGGACCAATGCGGGGGGACCATAATATTGTGAGGACACAGAACTAAATACAATGGAAACAGGAAGAAGAGGAGTAAATGGGAGAAAGAGTGGTGCAAGATATATGTATGGACATGTATATATATTTATTTATATATGTGTGGTGAAGTAAGAGGAGTTAGTAATGAAACTAAAGTGAAAAATGATAATAATGAAACAAATGAAAAAAACACAAGTGAAAAAAAACTGAAAAAAAAAAGGAACTAAAAATAAAAATATAAGAATGAAGAAGAAATAAAAATGAAAATGATGGATGTGGAAATAAAAATATATATAAATATAAAAATAAAAAAAGAATAAATAAAAATTAAAATAAATATAAAAATAATAATAATAATAATAAAAAAAAAAAATAATAATAATAATAATAAAAAAAAAAAATATATGAAAAAGGAAAAATGGATGAAAGTGGGTGGGAATTCGTAAATATTAGCAAGATGGATACAAAGGATACTTGACAACGTCATATATACTATTCCTGTAAAGCCAACTGTATGAAAGGGAAAAAAAAAAAAAATATATATATATATATATATAATTATATATATATATATATATAATAACATATAATAATATTAATAGACAATTTTTGTCTCTGGACAGCCGTAACGTCAATTTTTGATGCTTGACAGCGTTATCAATAATTGACATCGCTGGATGTTGTTATCGACAATTTTTGTCACTAGAAGTCGCTCTTGACAATTGACATCGCTGGACAGCGTTATTGACAATTTTCGTTGCTGGACGTCATTATCGTCAATTTTTGTTGCTGGGCGGCGTTATCGACAATTTTTGTTACTGGAGGTCGTTATCGACAACTGACATCGCTGGACGTCGTTATTGAGATTTTTTGCTGGAAGTCGTTATTGACAATTTTTTTCACTGGAGGTGGTTATCGACAATTGACATCGCTGGACGGCGTTATCGACAATTGACATCGCTGGACGGCATTATTGTCAATTTTCATTGCTGGAGTTCGTTATCGACAATTGACATCGCTGGATAGCGTTATCGACAATTTATGATGCTGGATGTCGTTATCGTCAATTTTTGCCGCTGCACGGCGTTATCAACAATTGACATCGCTGGACAGTGTTATTGAAAATTGACATCGCTGGAGGTCGTTATCGACAATTTTTGTCTCTGGACAGCCGTAACGTCAATTTTTGCCACTTGACAGCGTTATCAACAATTGGCATCGCTGCATGTTGTTATCGACAACATTAGACAACATTAGCTGTATTAGATGTGCAGAGCCGGCCGATGTAGAGACGTGAGCGTTAGTCCGAGGCGTGGAACGCACGAGGAACTCCGGGCGACGGGAGATGACGTCACAGGGCATGCAACGCGTTTCTTGAGCTGGCAAGACCGTGTATGACAGGACGGCTGCGCTCCTTTATCAAGCTGGGCTCTTGGAATCAGGGCAGGGGTATAAATAGCACACAGGGGAGGGGAAGGGGGCGGGGATGCCGGAACCAATATACAGGCATAGGAACTAATAAGGCACGGACCAATGCTGGGGGACCATAATATTGTGAGGACACAGAACTAAATACAATGGAAACAGGAAGAAGAGGAGTAAATGGGAGAAAGAGTGGTGCAAGATATATGTATGGACATGTATATATATTTATTTATATATGTGTGGTGAAGTAAGAGGAGTTAGTAATGAAACTAAAGTGAAAAATGATAATAATGAAACAAATGAAAAAAACACAAGTAAAAAAAAACAGAAAAAAAAAAAGGAACTAAAAATAAAAATATAAGAATGAAGAAGAAATAAAAATGAAAATGATGGATGTGGAAATAAAAATAAAAATTAAAATAAATATAAAAATAATAATAATAATAATAATAATAAAAAAAAAAAATAATAATAATAATAAAAAAAAAATATATGAAAAAGGAAAAATGGATGAAAGTGGGTGGGGATTCGTAAATATTAGCAAGATGAATACAAAGGATACTTGACAACGGAATATACAATTTTTTTCACTGGAGGTGGTTATCGACAATTGACATCGCTGGACGGCGTTCTCGACAATTGACATCGCTGGACGGCATTATTGTCAATTTTCATTGCTGGAGTTCGTTATCGACAATTGACATCGCTGGATGGCGTTATCGACAATATTTGATGCTGGATGGCATTATCGTCAATTTTTGACGCTGGGCGGTGTTATCAACAATTGAAATCGCTGGAGGTCGTTATTGAGATTTGTTGCTGGAAGTCGTTATCGACAATTGACTTCGCTGGACGGCGTTATCGACAATTGACATCGCTGGACGGCATTATTGTCAATTTTCATTGCTTGATGTCGTTATCGACAATTGACATCGCTGGATAGCGTTATCGACAATTTTTGATGCTGGATAGCGTTATCGTCAATTTTTGGCACTGCACAGCGTTATCAACAATTGACATCGCTGGACAGCGTTATTGAAAATTGACATCGCTGGAGGCCGATATCGTCAATTTTTGTCTCTGGACAGCCGTAACGTCAATTTTTGTCGCTTGACAGCGTTATCAACAATTGACATCGCTGGATGTTGTTATCGACAATTTTTGTCACTGGAGGTCGTTATTGACAACTGACATTGTTGGACGTCGTTATTGAGATTTTTTGCTGGAAGTCGTTATTGACAATTTTTTTCACTGGAGGTGGTTATCGACAATTGACATCTCTGGACGGCGTTATCGACAATTTTTGATGCTGGATGGCGTTATCGTCAATTTTCATTGCTCAATGTCGTTATCAACAATTGACATCACTGGATAGCGTTATTGAGATTTTTTGATGCTGGATGTCGTTATTAATTTTTTTTCATTGGAGGTCGTTATCGACAATTGACATCGCTGGACGGCGTTATCGACAATTGACATCACTGGACGGCATTATTGTCAATTTTCATTGCTTGATGTCGTTATCGACAATTGACATCGCTGGATAGCGTTATCGACAATTTTTGATGCTGGATGGCGTTATCGTCAATTTTTTTCGCTGCGCGGCGTTATCAACAATTGACATCGCTGGATGGCATTATTGAAAATTTACATCACTGGAGGTCGTTATCGACAATTTTTGTCTCTGGACAGCCGTAACGTAAATCTTTGCCGCTTGACAGCGTTATCAACAATTGACATCACTGAATGTTGTTATGGACAATTTTTTTCACTAGAGGTCGTTATTGACAATTGACATCGCTGGACGGCATTATTGTCAATTTTCACTGCTGGAGGTCGTTATGGACAATTGACATCGCTGGACGGCGTTATGGACAATTGACATCGCTGGACGGCGTTATGGACAATTGACATCGCTGGACGTCATTATCGACAATTTTTGATGCTGGATGGCGTTATCGTCAATTTTTGTCGCTGGACGGCGTTATTGAGAATTTTCATTGCTGGAAGTCGTTATTGACAATTTTTGTCGCTGTAGGTCAATTATCGACAATTGACATCTCTGGACGCCGTTATTGACAATTTTCATTGCTGGAGGCCGTTAACAATTGACATCGCTGGATGGAGTTAGTGACAATTTTCGTTGCTGGAGGTCATTATTGACAATTGACATCGCTGGACGGCGTTATCAACAATTGACATCGCTGGACGCCGTTTTTGAGATTTTTTGTCGCTGGAAGCCGTTATTGACTATTTTTTTCACTGGAGGTCGTTAACGACAATTGACATCGCTGGATGGTGTTATCGACAATTGACATCGCTGGACGGCGTTATTGACAATCTTCGTTGCTTGAGGTCATTATCGACAATTTAAATCACTGGACGGCGTTATCGATCATTTTTGTCACTGGCAGCGTTATCAACGATTGACATCGCTGGACGGCTTTATCGAAAATTGACATCGCTGGACGGCGTTATTGACAATTTTAGTTGCTGGACGTCATTATTGTAAATTTTTGTCGCTGGGCAGTGTTACCAACAATTTTTGTCACTGGAGGTCGTTATCGACAATTGACATCGCTGGACGGCGTTATCAACAATTGACATCGCTGGACGCCGTTATTGGGATTTTTCGTTGCTGGAAGTCGTTATTGACTATTTTTTTCACTGGAGGTTGTTATCGACAATTGACATCGCTGGACGGCGTTATCGACAGTTGACTTTGCTGGACGGCATTATTGTCAATTTTCATTGCTTGAGGTCGTTATCGACAATTGACATCGCTGGATAGCGTTATCGAAAATTTTTGATGCTGGATGTCGTTATCGTCAATTTTTGCCGCTGCACGGCGTTATCAACAATTGACATCGCTGGACGGCGTTATTGAAAATTGACATCGCTGGAGGTCGTTATCGACAATTTTTGTCTCTGGACAGCCGTAACGTCAATTTTTGCCGCTTGACAGCGTTATCAACAATTGACATCGCTGCATGTTGTTATCGACAACATTAGACAACATTAGCTGTATTAGATGTGCAGAGCCGGCCGATGTAGAGACGTGAGCGTTAGTCCGAGGCGTGGAACGCACGAGGAACTCCGGGCGACGGGAGATGACGTCACAGGGCATGCAACGCGTTTCTTGAGCTGGCAAGACCGTGTATGACAGGACGGCTGCGCTCCTTTATCAAGCTGGGCTCTTGGAATCAGGGCAGGGGTATAAATCGCACACAGGGGAGGGGAAGGGGGCGGGGATGCCGGAACCAATATACAGGCATAGGAACTAATAAGGCACGGACCAATGCGGGGGGACCATAATAATGTGAGGACACAGAACTAAATACAATGGAAACAGGAAGAAGAGGAGTAAATGGGAGAAAGAGTGGTGCAAGATATATGTATGGACATGTATATATATTTATTTATATATGTGTGGTGAAGTAAGAGGAGTTAGTAATGAAACTAAAGTGAAAAATTATAATAATGAAACAAATGAAAAAAACACAAGTGAAAAAAAACAGAAAAAAAAAGGAACTAAAAATAAAAATATAAGAATGAAGAAAAAATGAAAATGATGGATGTGGAAATAAAAAAAAAAATATATATATATAAATATAAAAATAAAAAAAGAATAAATAAAAATTAAAATAAATATAAAAATAATAATAATAATAATAATAATAATAATAATAATAAAAAAAAATAATAATAATAATAATAATAATGATAATAAGAAAAAAATATATATATGAAAAAGGAAAAATGGATGAAAGTGGGTGGGAATTCTTAAATATTAGCAAGATGGATACAAAGGATACTTGACAACGGAATATATACTATTCCTGTAAAGCCAACTGTATGAAAGGGAAAAAAAAAAATATATATATATATATATAATTATATATATATATATATATGTATATATATATATATATATATATATATATATATATATAAAATAACATATAATAATATTAATAGACAATTTTTGTCTCTGGACAGCCGTAACGTCAATTTTTGTCGCTTGACAGCGTTATCAACAATTGACATCGCTGGATGTTGTTATCGACAATTTTTGTCACTAGAGGTCGTTATTGACAATTGACATCGCTGGACAGCGTTATTGACAATTTTCGTTGCTGGACGTCATTATCGTCAATTTTTGTTGCTGGGCGGCGTTATCGACAATTTTTGTTACTGGAGGTCGTTATCGACAACTGACATCGCTGGACGTCGTTATTGAGATTTTTTGCTGGAAGTCGTTATTGACAATTCTTTTCACTGGAGGTGGTTATCGACAATTGACATCGCTGGACGGCGTTATCGACAATTGACATCGCTGGACTGCATTATTGTCAATTTTCATTGCTGGAGTTCGTTATCGACAATTGACATCGCTGGATGGCGTTATCGACAATATTTGATGCTGGATGGCATTATCGTCAATTTTTGACGCTGGACGGTGTTATCAACAATTGACATCGCTGGAGGTCGTTATTGAGATTTGTTGCTGGAAGTCGTTATCGACAATTGACTTCGCTGGACGGCGTTATCGACAATTGACATTGCTGGACGGCATTATTGTCAATTTTCATTGCTTGATGTCGTTATCGACAATTGACATCGCTGGATAGCGTTATCGACAATTTTTGATGCTGGATGGCGTTATCGTCAATTTTTGACGCTGCACAGCGTTATCAACAATTGACATCGCTGGACGGCATTATTGAAAATTTACATCGCTGGAGGCCGTTATCGTCAATTTTTGTCTCTGGACAGCCGTAACGTCAATTTTTGTCGCTTGACAGCGTTATCAACAATTGACATCACTGGATGTTGTTGTCGACAATTTTTGTCACTGGAGGTCGTTATTGACAACTGACATCGTTGGACGTCGTTATTGAGATTTTTTGCTGGAAGTCGTTATTGACTATTTTTTTCACTGGAGGTGGTTATCGACAATTGACATCTCTGGACGGCGTTATCGACAATTTTTGATGCTGGATGGCGTTATCGTCAATTTTCATTGCTCGATGTCGTTATCGACAATTGACATCACTGGATACCGTTATCGACAATTTTTGATGCTGGATGGCGTTATCGTCAATTTTTGTCGCTGTGCGCCGTTATCAACAATTGACATCGCTGGATGTTGTTATCGACAATTTTTGTCACTAGAGGTCGTTATTGACAATTGACATCACTGGACAGCGTTATTGACAATTGACATCGCTGGACGGCATTATTGTCACTTTTCATTGCTGGAGGTCGTTTATTGACAGCGCTGGATGGCGTTATCGACAATATTTGATGCTGGATGGCGTTATCGTCAATTTTTGTCGCTGGACGGCAGTATCAACAATTGACATCGCTGGACGGCGTTATTGAAAATTTACATCACTGGAGGTCGTTATCGACAATTTTTGTCTCTGGACAGCCGTAACGTAAATTTTTGCCGCTTGACAGCGTTATCAACAATTGACATCACTGAATGTTGTTATGGACAATTTTTTTCACTAGAGGTCGTTATTGACAATTGACATCGCTGGACGGCATTATTGTCAATTTTCACTGCTGGAGGTCGTTATGGACAATTGACATCGCTGGACGGCGTTATGGACAATTGACATCGCTGGACGTCATTATCGACAATTTTTGATGCTGGATGGCGTTATCGTCAATTTTTGTCGCTGGACGGCGTTATTGAGAATTTTCATTGCTGGAAGTCGTTATTGACAATTTTTGTCGCTGTAGGTCAATTATCGACAATTGACATCTCTGGACGCCGTTATTGACAATTTTCATTGCTGGAGGCCGTTAACAATTGACATCGCTGGATGGAGTTAGTGACAATTTTCGTTGCTGGAGGTCATTATTGACAATTGACATCGCTGGACGGCGTTATCAACAATTGACATCGCTGGACGCCGTTATTGAGATTTTTCGTCGCTGGAAGTCGTTATTGACTATTTTTTTCACTGGAGGTCGTTAACGACAATTGACATCGCTGGATGGTGTTATCGACAATTGACATCGCTGGACGGCGTTATTGACAATCTTCGTTGCTTGAGGTCATTATCGACAATTTAAATCACTGGACGGCGTTATCGATAATTTTTGTCACTGGCAGCGTTATCAACGATTGACATCGCTGTGCGGCTTTATCGAAAATTGACATCGCTGGACGGCGTTATTGACAATTTTAGTTGCTGGACGTCATTATTGTAAATTTTTGTCGCTGGGCAGTGTTACCAACAATTTTTGTCACTAGAGGTCGTTATCGACAATTGACATCGCTGGACGGCGTTATCAACAATTGACATCGCTGGACGCCGTTATTGGGATTTTTCGTTGCTGGAAGTCGTTATTGACTATTTTTTTCACTGGAGGTTGTTATCGACAATTGACATCGCTGGACGGCGTTATCGACAGTTGACTTTGCTGGACGGCATTATTGTCAATTTTCATTGCTTGAGGTCGTTATCGACAATTGACATCGCTGGATAGCGTTATCGACAATTTTTGATGCTGGATGTTGTTATCGTCAATTTTTGCCGCTGCACGGCGTTATCAACAATTGACATCGCTGGACAGCGTTATTGAAAATTGACATCGCTGGAGGTCGTTATCGACAATTTTTGTCTCTGGACAGCCGTAACGTCAATTTTTGCCGCTTGACAGCGTTATCAACAATTGACATCGCTGCATGTTGTTATCGACAACATTAGACAACATTAGCTGTATTAGATGTGCAGAGCCGGCCGATGTAGAGACGTGAGCGTTAGTCCGAGGCGTGGAACGCAGGAGGAACTCCGGGCGACGGGAGATGGCGTCACAGGGCATGCAACGCGTTTCTTGAGCTGGCAAGACCGTGTATGACAGGACGGCTGCGCTCCTTTATCAAGCTGGGCTCTTAGAATCAGGGCAGGGGTATAAATAGCACACAGGGGAGGGGAAGGGGGCGGGGATGCCGGAACCAATATACAGGCATAGGAACTAATAAGGCACGGACCAATGCGGGGGGACCATAATATTGTGAGGACACAGAACTAAATACAATGGAAACAGGAAGAAGAGGAGTAAATGGGAGAAAGAGTGGTGCAAGATATATGTATGGACATGTATATATATTTATTTATATATGTGTGGTGAAGTAAGAGGAGTTAGTAATGAAACAAATGAAAAAAACACAAGTGAAAAAAAACAGAAAAAAAAAGGAACTAAAAATAAAAACATAAGAATGAAGAAGAAATAAAAATGAAAATGATGGATGTGGAAATAAAAATAAAAATATATATAAATATAAAAATAAAAAAAGAATAAATAAAAATTAAAATAAATATAAAAATAATAATAATAATAATAATAAAAAATAATAATAATAATAATAAAAAAATATATATATGAAAAAGGAAAAATGGATGAAAGTGGGTGGGAATTCGTAAATATTAGCAAGATGGATACAAAGGATACTTGACAACGGAATATATACTATTCCTTTAAAGCCAACTGTATGAAAGGAAAAATATATATATATATATATATATATATATATATATAATAACATATAATAATATTAATAGACAATTTTTGTCTCTGGACAGCCGTAACGTCAATTTTTGTCGCTTGACAGCGTTATCAACAATTGACATCGCTGGATGTTGTTATCGACAATTTTTGTCACTAGAGGTCGTTCTTGACAATTGACATCGCTGGACAGCGTTATTGACAATTTTCGTTGCTGGACGTCATTATCGTCAATTTTTGTTGCTGGGCGGCGTTATCGACAATTTTTGTTACTGGAGGTCGTTATCGACAACTGACATCGCTGGACGTCGTTATTGAGATTTTTTGCTGGAAGTCGTTATTGACAATTTTTTTCACTGGAGGTGGTTATGGACAATTGACATCGCTGGACGGCGTTATCGACCATTGACATCGCTGGACGGCATTATTGTCAATTTTCATTGCTGGAGTTCGTTATCGACAATTGACATCGCTGGATGGCGTTATCGACAATATTTGATGCTGGATGGCATTATCGTCAATTTTTGACGCTGGACGGTGTTATCAACAATTGACATCGCTGGACGGCATTATTGTCAATTTTCATTGCTTGATGTCGTTATCGACAATTGACATCGCTGGATAGCGTTATCGACAATTTTTGATGCTGGATGTCGTTATCGTCAATTTTTGCCGCTGCACGGCGTTATCAACAATTGACATCGCTGGACAGCGTTATTGAAAATTGACATCGCTGGAGGTCGTTATCGACAATTTTTGTCTCTGGACAGCTGTAACGTCAATTTTTGCCGCTTGACAGCGTTATCAACAATTGACATCGCTGCATGTTGTTATCGACAACATTAGACAACATTAGCTGTATTAGATGTGCAGAGCCGGCCGATGTAGAGACGTGAGCGTTAGTCCGAGGCGTGGAACGCACGAGGAACTCCGGGCGACGGGAGATGACGTCACAGGGCATGCAACGCGTTTCTTGAGGTGGCAAGACCGTGTATGACAGGACGGCTGCGCTCCTTTATCAAGCTGGGCTCTTGGAATCAGGGCAGGGGTATAAATAGCACACAGGGGAGGGGAAGGGGGCGGGGATGCCGGAACCAATATACAGGCATAGGAACTAATAAGGCACGGACCAATGCGGGGGGACCATAATATTGTGAGTAGGGATGAGCTTCGTGTTCGAGTCGAACGTGCGTTCGACTCGAACATTGGCTGTTCGGCCGTTCGGCGAATTCCGAACGTTTGGGCCGTTCGCGTCAAAATTCGAGTGACACGCGCGCGGACCACAATGCACTGCGGTGGCGCAGTGCATTGCTGCCCCATGATTGGCCAAGCATGCACTGTGACCCCGCATGCTTGGCCAATCGCAGCGCCGGCAGCGAGGAGAGCCATGATTGGCCACAGGCATCCTGCCTGTGGCCAATCATAGCTCAGGCTGTGTAGTGCACGCCCCACGCTATATAAGGCCGCCTTTGAGGCGGCTTCGTGTAGTGTGTTACTTAGCATCTGAAGCAGTGGGTGTTCTGTGTACCTTCAACACAGTACACACCAATCGATTTTGGCTGATTTCCTATCTTGCTGCTGTGTAGTGGTTGTTGTCTGTGCCCTGACTGCAGTATACACCACTATATTCACCTCACCTATATAGCTAGTGATCTAGCTTTAACCACTTAACAACTGCCCATTGCCGATTAACGGCTTCAGGGCGGTTGTTTAACTCTGAGAGGCCGTTAATTAACGGCCTCCCAGAATTCTGCTCTCGCGTGCCCCGAGGTGTGCGCACTCGAGAGCATCCGTGACCGCCGGGTCGCATCACGGATCACGGTAAACGGCCGCTCATAGCGGGCGTTTACCACGTGATTGCTCCGTCAAATGACGGAGTGATCACTTGGAAACAAACCGGCGTCATGTTATGACGCCTGTTCCTCCCTCCCCTCTCTGTACCGATCGGTACAGCGGAGGGGAAAGAGATCGGTGTCAGCAGCGATGTGGGCTGCATCTGCAGTGCCCACATCGCTGCTCACCGAATTTAACCCCTCAATTCCCTGCCAATACTCTGCAATACCAGTGCATACTCTGCAGTACCCTGCCATTACTCTGCAGTACCCCGCCATTACTCTGCAGTGCAGTACCCTGCCATTACTCTGCAGTGCAGTACCCTGCCATTACTCTGCAGTACCCCCATTACTCTGCAGTAACCCCCATTACTCTGCAGTACCCCCCAATACTCTGCAGTACCCCCAATACTCTGCAGTACCCCCAATACTCTGCAGTACCCTGCCATTACTCTGCAGTGCAGTACCCTGCCATTACTCTGCAGTACCCCCAATACTCTGCAGTACCCTGCCATTACTCTGCAGTACCCCCAATACTCTGCAGTACCCTGCCATTACTCTGTAGTACCCCCCAATACTCTGCAGTACCCTGCTATTACTCTGTAGTACCCCGCCAATACTCTGTAATACCCTGCCATAAATTGCCATACCCAGCCATACTCAGAGATACCCAGCCATACTCGGTGATACCCTGAAATACCCAGCCATAGACGCCCCCCCACCCCTCACCGCCCTCCGGTGCTTCTACCAACTCGCCAGTACGATCAAAGCCAGAATCTTTTTTTTATTTTTTATTTCAGGCTTCCCAGCCTAGAGGTGAGATGTGGGGTCATATTGACCCCCCAGATTTCACTGTAAAGAGGACCTGTCACCCCATATTCCTATTACAAGGGATGTTTACATTTCTTGTAATAGGAATAAAAGTGATCAAAAATATATTTTTGGGGAAAAAAATGTCAAACTAACATAAATAAAGTAAAATGAACAATAAAAAATTAAAATTAAAATTAAAGCGCCCATGTCCCCATGTGCTCGCATGTGCCACACATGTGAGGTATCGCCGAGAATGTTAGAGCGAGAGCAATAATTCTAGTCCTAGACCTCCTCTGCAACTCAAAACATGAAACCAGTAAAAAAAAAATTTAAGCGTCGCCTATGGGGATTTTTTAAGTAGCGACGTTTGGCGCCATTCCACGGGCATGTGCAATTTTGAAGAGTGACATGTTTGATATCTATTTACTCAGCATAACTTCATCTTTCACTTTATGCAAACATTGGGCTAACAAGTGGTTAATAATAGAGCTTGCAGTCAGTAGTGTTAGGAGATAGTGCGTGCTGTCTGCGTGCTCTGTACCCAGTACATATCGCTATAATATAGGGCAGGCCCCTACTTTCAAACATCCAACTTACAAACATCTCCTACTTGCAAACGCAAGGAGACAGCAGCAAGTGAGATGAAAAAAGATGGACGACAAAACAAATTATACAGGGGTGATAACCCTTCCCTATGTTTTCCAAAAAGCTTAAAGATTTTTTGACTGGAGCTACACTTTAAAAATGTACCGGTTGAAAATGACAAACAGATTCAACTTAACACAACAAACCTACACAGTCCCTGTCTTGTTTGCACCGCCTGTATACTGCTGTTCTGAGTATATAGGGCCTGGGGGCCACACGCATTTCCTTTTTTTAATATGGGTACGGGGTTCCCCTTAATATGCGTACAAGACCCAAATAGGCTGGTAATGGGCAGGGAGGGCTACCCATGCCATGTTTCTCAATGATTTTCAACCATATTGCAGGAACCAGATATAACATTAAAACCGCAAGCAGTTTTAAATGGTGTTATTTCCGTTTAATGTCATTTTGTGCAGGGACTGTTCTAAACACGGGAAACACGTGGCACTTCACAGGCATACTACAGACACCCCCCAGGCACCATATTTAAAGGAATATTTCACTTTTTTTTTTTTCACTTTAATCGTCATTAAAATCAGTGCTCCCGCCAAAACGGCAGTTTTTAAAACTTTTTTTTGCAGTGACCCATGTCCCCTGAGGCAGGACCCCAAACCCTTTTTAGGACACTATCTTGCATATTAGCCGTTAAAATTAGCACTTTCCAATTCGAACGTTCGAGTCCCATAGACTTCAATGGGGTTCTAACGTTCGTACCGAACGTGGGGGTCGTTCGCAAGTTCTGGTGCGAACCGAACCGGGGGATGTTCGGCTCATCCCTAATTGTGAGGACACAGAACTAAATACAATGGAAACAGGAAGAAGAGGAGTAAATGGGAGAAAGAGTGGTGCAAGATATATGTATGGACATGTATATATATTTATTTATATATGTGTGGTGAAGTAAGAGGAGTTAGTAATGAAACTAAAGTGAAAAATGATAATAAGGAAACAAATGAAAAAAACACAAGTGAAAAAAACCAGAAAAAAAAAAGGAACTAAAAATGAAAATATAAGAATGAAGAAGAAATGAAAATGATGGATGTGGAAATAAAAATAAAAATATATATAAATATAAAAATAAAAAAAGAATAAATAAAAATTAAAATAAATATAAAAATAATAAAAATAATAATAGTAAAAATAATAATAATAATAATAAAAAAAAAAATATATATGAAAAAGGAAAAATGGATGAAAGTGGGTGGGAATTCGTAAATATTAGCAAGATGGATACAAAGGATACTTGACAACGGAATATATACTATTCCTGTAAAGCCAACTGTATGAAAGGAAAAAAAAAAAAATATATATATATATATATATATACCGTATATACTCGAGTATAAGCCGAGATTTTCAGCCTCTTTTTTGAGGCTGAAAGTGCCCCCTCGGCTTATACTCGAGTCATAGTTGTCTGACTGCTCGATCAGCGTATCGAGCAGACAGACAGCGGACATTCTAAAATTCCAAAGCCGCGCCTCCGCCTCCGCCTTCGCCTGTGATAGGCGGAACACTGAATTTCCCAGCAGTCAGTGTTCCGCCTATCACGGACATCCGCTCATCCTCGTACTACGGACGAGGATGAGACGATGTCCGTGATAGGCGGAACACAGGCTGCTGGGAAATTCAGTGTTCTGCCTATCACAGGCGAAGGCGGAGGCGCGGCTTTTGAATTTTAGAATGGCCGCCGAGAAGAGCGGCGATCCTGGAAGGACGGAGGAGGCTCGGGACGGCGGCTCGGGACGGCGGCTCGGGACGGCGGCTCGGGACGGAGGCTCGGGACGGCGGCTCGGGACGGAGGCTCGGGACGGAGGCTCGGGACGGAGGCTCGGGACACAGGCTCGGGACACAGGCTCGGGACACAGGTAGGCTGGACACACACACAAGGCTGCACGGACACACACACACAGGGATGGATGGATGGATGGATGGACACACACACAGGGATGGATGGATGGATGGACACACACACAGGGATGGATGGATGGACACACACACAGGGATGGATGGATGGATGGATGGACACACACACAGGGATGGATGGATGGACACACACACAGGGATGGATGGATGGACGGACACACACACAGGGATGGACGGACACACACACAGGGATGGACGGACACACAGGGATGGACAGCCATATCTCACCCTCGGCTTATACACGAGTCAATAAGTTTTCCAGTTTTTTGGGGGTAAATTGGGGGCCTCGGCTTATATTCGGGTCGGCCTATACTCGAGTATATACGGTAATTATATATATATATATATATATATATATATATATATATATATATGTATATAATAACATATAATAATATTAATAGACAATTTTTGTCTCTGGATAGCCGTAACGTCAATTTTTGTCGCTTGACAGCGTTATCAACAATTTACATCGCTGGATGTTGTTATCGACAATTTTTGTCACTAGAGGTCGTTCTTGACAATTGACATCGCTGGACAGCGTTATTGACAATTTTCGTTGCTGGACGTCATTATCGTCAATTTTTGTTGCTGGGCGGCGTTATCGACAATTTTTGTTACTGGAGGTCGTTATTGACAACTGACAACGCTGGACATCGTTATTGAGATTTTTTGCTGGAAGTCGTTATTGACAATTTTTTTCACTGGAGGTGGTTATCGACAATTGACATCGCTGGACGGCGTTATCGACAATTGACATCGCTGGACGGCATTATTGTCAATTTTCATTGCTGGAGTTCGTTATCGACAATTGACATCGCTGGATAGCGTTATCGACAATTTTTGATGCTGGGTGTCGTTATCGTCAATTTTTGCCGCTGCACGGCGTTATCAACAATTGACATCGCTGGACAGCGTTATTGAAAATTGACATCGCCGGAGGTCGTTATCGACAATTTTTGTCTCTGGACAGCCGTAACGTCAATTTTTGCCCCTTGACAGAGTTATCAACAATTGACATCGCTGCATGTTGTTATCGACAACATTAGACAACATTAGCTGTATTAGATGTGCAGAGCCGGCCGATGTAGAGACGTGAGCGTTAGTCCGAGGCGTGGAACGCACGAGGAACTCCGGGCGACGGGAGATGGCGTCACAGGGCATGCAACGCGTTTCTTGAGCTGGCAAGACCGTGTATGACAGGACGGCTGCGCTCCTTTATCAAGCTGGGCTCTTAGAATCAGGGCAGGGGTATAAATAGCACACAGGGGAGGGGAAGGGGGCGGGGATGCCGGAACCAATATACAGGCATAGGAACTAATAAGGCACGGACCAATGCGGGGGGACCATAATATTGTGAGGACACAGAACTAAATACAATGGAAACAGGAAGAAGAGGAGTAAATGGGAGAAAGAGTGGTGCAAGATATATGTATGGACATGTATATATATTTATTTATATATGTGTGGTGAAGTAAGAGGAGTTAGTAATGAAACAAATGAAAAAAACACAAGTGAAAAAAAACAGAAAAAAAAAAGGAACTAAAAATAAAAACATAAGAATGAAGAAGAAATAAAAATGAAAATGATGGATGTGGAAATAAAAATAAAAATATATATAAATATAAAAACAAAAAAAGAATAAATAAAAATTTAAATAAATATAAAAATAATAATAATAATAATAATAAAAAAAAATAATAATAATAATAATAAAAAAAAATATATATGAAAAAGGAAAAATGGATGAAAGTGGGTGGGAATTCGTAAATATTAGCAAGATGGATACAAAGGATACTTGACAACGGAATATATACTATTCCTTTAAAGCCAACTGTATGAAAGGGAAAATATATATATATATATATATATATATATATATATATATATATATATATATATAATTATATATATATATATATATATAAAATAACATATAATAATATTAATAGACAATTTTTGTCTCTGGACAGCCGTAACGTCAATTTTTGTCGCTTGACAGCGTTATCAACAATTGACATCGCTGGATGTTGTTATCGACAATTTTTGTCACTAGAGGTCGTTCTTGACAATTGACATCGCTGGACAGCGTTATTGACAATTTTCGTTGCTGGACGTCATTATCGTCAATTTTTGTTGCTGGGCGGCGTTATCGACAATTTTTGTTACTGGAGGTCGTTATCAACAACTGACATCGCTGGACGTCGTTATTGAGATTTTTTGCTGGAAGTCGTTATTGACAATTTTTTTCACTGGAGGTGGTTATCGACAATTGACATCGCTGGACGGCGTTATCAACAATTGACATCGCTGGACGGCATTATTGTCAATTTTCATTGCTGGAGTTCGTTATCGACAATTGACATCGCTGGATGGCGTTATCGACAATATTTGATGCTGGATGGCATTATCGTCAATTTTTGACGCTGGACGGTGTTATCAACAATTGACATCGCTGGACGGCATTATTGTCAATTTTCATTGCTTGATGTCGTTATCGACAATTGACATCGCTGGATAGCGTTATCGACAATTTTTGATGCTGGATGTCGTTATCGTCAATTTTTGCCGCTGCACGGCGTTATCAACAATTGACATCGCTGGACAGCGTTATTGAAAATTGACATCGCTGGAGGTCGTTATCGACAATTTTTGTCTCTGGACAGCTGTAACGTCAATTTTTGCCGCTTGACAGCGTTATCAACAATTGACATCGCTGCATGTTGTTATCGACAACATTAGACAACATTAGCTGTATTAGATGTGCAGAGCCGGCCGATGTAGAGACGTGAGCGTTAGTCCGAGGCGTGGAACGCACGAGGAACTCCGGGCGACGGGAGATGACGTCACAGGGCATGCAACGCGTTTCTTGAGCTGGCAAGACCGTGTATGACAGGACGGCTGCGCTCCTTTATCAAGCTGGGCTCTTGGAATCAGGGCAGGGGTATAAATAGCACACAGGGGAGGGGAAGGGGGCGGGGATGCCGGAACCAATATACAGGCATAGGAACTAATAAGGCACGGACCAATGCGGGGGGACCATAATATTGTGAGTAGGGATGAGCTTCGTGTTCGAGTCGAACGTGCGTTCGACTCGAACATTGGCTGTTCGGCCGTTCGGCGAATTCCGAACGTTTGGGCCGTTCGCGTCAAAATTCGAGTGACACGCGCGCGGACCACAATGCACTGCGGTGGCGCAGTGCATTGCTGCCCCATGATTGGCCAAGCATGCACTGTGACCCCGCATGCTTGGCCAATCGCAGCGCCGGCAGCGAGGAGAGCCATGATTGGCCACAGGCATCCTGCCTGTGGCCAATCATAGCTCAGGCTGTGTAGTGCACTCCCCACGCTATATAAGGCCGCCTTTGAGGCGGCTTCGTGTAGTGTGTTACTTAGCATCTGAAGCAGTGGGTGTTCTGTGTACCTTCAACACAGTACACACCAATCGATTTTGGCTGATTTCCTATCTTGCTGCTGTGTAGTGGTTGTTGTCTGTGCCCTGACTGCAGTATACACCACTATATTCACCTCACCTATATAGCTAGTGATCTAGCTTTAACCACTTAACAACTGCCCATTGCCGATTAACGGCTTCAGGGCGGTTGTTTAACTCTGAGAGGCCGTTAATTAACGGCCTCCCAGAATTCTGCTCTCGCGTGCCCCGAGGTGTGCGCACTCGAGAGCATCCGTGACCGCCGGGTCGCATCACGGATCACGGTAAACGGCCGCTCATAGCGGCCGTTTACCACGTGATTGCTCCGTCAAATGACGGAGTGATCACTTGGAAACAAACCGGCGTCATGTTATGACGCCTGTTCCTCCCTCCCCTCTCTGTACCGATCGGTACAGCGGAGGGGAAAGAGATCGGTGTCAGCAGCGATGTGGGCTGCATCTGCAGTGCCCACATCGCTGCTCACCGAATTTAACCCCTCAATTCCCTGCCAATACTCTGCAATACCAGTGCATACTCTGCAGTACCCTGCCATTACTCTGCAGTACCCCGCCATTACTCTGCAGTGCAGTACCCTGCCATTACTCTGCAGTGCAGTACCCTGCCATTACTCTGCAGTACCCCCATTACTCTGCAGTAACCCCCATTACTCTGCAGTACCCCCCAATACTCTGCAGTACCCGCCATTACTCTGCAGTACCCCCAATACTCTGCAGTACCCTGCCATTACTCTGCAGTGCAGTACCCTGCCATTACTCTGCAGTACCCCCAATACTCTGCAGTACCCTGCCATTACTCTGCAGTACCCCCAATACTCTGCAGTACCCTGCCATTACTCTGTAGTACCCCCCAATACTCTGCAGTACCCTGCTATTACTCTGTAGTACCCCGCCAATACTCTGTAATACCCTGCCATAAATTGCCATACCCAGCCATACTCAGAGATACCCAGCCATACTCGGTGATACCCTGAAATACCCAGCCATAGACGCCCCCCACCCCTCACCGCCCTCCGGTGCTTCTACCAACTCGCCAGTACGATCAAAGCCAGAATCTTTTTTTTATTTTTTATTTCAGGCTTCCCAGCCTAGAGGTGAGATGTGGGGTCATATTGACCCCCCAGATTTCACTGTAAAGAGGACCTGTCACCCCATATTCCTATTACAAGGGATGTTTACATTTCTTGTAATAGGAATAAAAGTGATCAAAAATATATTTTTGGGGAAAAAAATGTCAAACTAACATAAATAAAGTAAAATGAACAATAAAAAATTAAAATTAAAGCGCCCATGTCCCCATGTGCTCGCATGTGCCACACATGTGAGGTATCGCCGAGAATGTTAGAGCGAGAGCAATAATTCTAGTCCTAGACCTCCTCTGCAACTCAAAACATGAAACCAGTAAAAAAAAAATTAAAGCGTCGCCTATGGGGATTTTTTAAGTAGCGACGTTTGGCGCCATTCCACGGGCATGTGCAATTTTGAAGAGTGACATGTTTGATATCTATTTACTCAGCATAACTTCATCTTTCACTTTATGCAAACATTGGGCTAACAAGTGGTTAATAATAGAGCTTGCAGTCAGTAGTGTTAGGAGATAGTGCGTGCTGTCTGCGTGCTCTGTACCCAGTACATACCGCTATAATATAGGGCAGGCCCCTACTTTCAAACATCCAACTTACAAACATCTCCTACTTGCAAACGCAAGGAGACAGCAGCAAGTGAGATGAAAAAAGATGGACGACAAAACAAATTATACAGGGGTGATAACCCTTCCCTATGTTTTCCAAAAAGCTTAAAGATTTTTTGACTGGAGCTACACTTTAAAAATGTACCGGTTGAAAATGACAAACAGATTCAACTTAACACAACAAACCTACACAGTCCCTGTCTTGTTTGCACCGCCTGTATACTGCTGTTCTGAGTATATAGGGCCTGGGGGCCACACGCATTTCCTTTTTTTAATATGGGTACGGGGTTCCCCTTAATATGCGTACAAGACCCAAATAGGCTGGTAATGGGCAGGGAGGGCTACCCATGCCATGTTTCTCAATGATTTTCAACCATATTGCAGGAACCAGATATAACATTAAAACCGCAAGCAGTTTTAAATGGTGTTATTTCCGTTTAATGTCATTTTGTGCAGGGACTGTTCTAAACACGGGAAACACGTGGCACTTCACAGGCATACTACAGACACCCCCCAGGCACCATATTTAAAGGAATATTTCACTTTTTTTTTTTTCACTTTAATCGTCATTAAAATCAGTGCTCCCGCCAAAACGGCAGTTTTTAAAACTTTTTTTTGCAGTGACCCATGTCCCCTGAGGCAGGACCCCAAACCCTTTTTAGGACACTATCTTGCATATTAGCCGTTAAAATTAGCACTTTCCAATTCGAACTTTCGAGTCCCATAGACTTCAATGGGGTTCTAACGTTCGTACCGAACGTGGGGGTCGTTCGCAAGTTCTGGTGCGAACCGAACCGGGGGATGTTCGGCTCATCCCTAATTGTGAGGACACAGAACTAAATACAATGGAAACAGGAAGAAGAGGAGTAAATGGGAGAAAGAGTGGTGCAAGATATATGTATGGACATGTATATATATTTATTTATATATGTGTGGTGAAGTAAGAGGAGTTAGTAATGAAACTAAAGTGAAAAATGATAATAAGGAAACAAATGAAAAAAACACAAGTGAAAAAAACCAGAAAAAAAAAAGGAACTAAAAATGAAAATATAAGAATGAAGAAGAAATGAAAATGATGGATGTGGAAATAAAAATAAAAATATATATAAATATAAAAATAAAAAAAGAATAAATAAAAATTAAAATAAATATAAAAATAATAAAAATAGTAAAAATAATAATAATAATAATAATAATAAAAAAAAAATATATGAAAAAGGAAAAATGGATGAAAGTGGGTGGGAATTCGTAAATATTAGCAAGATGGATACAAAGGATACTTGACAACGGAATATATACTATTCCTGTAAAGCCAACTGTATGAAAGGGAAAAAAAAAAAATATATATATATATATATATATAATTATATATATATATATATATATATGTATATAATAACATATAATAATATTAATAGACAATTTTTGTCTCTGGATAGCCGTAACGTCAATTTTTGTCGCTTGACAGCGTTATCAACAATTTACATCGCTGGATGTTGTTATCGACAATTTTTGTCACTAGAGGTCGTTCTTGACAATTGACATCGCTGGACAGCGTTATTGACAATTTTCGTTGCTGGACGTCATTATCGTCAATTTTTGTTGCTGGGCGGCGTTATCGACAATTTTTGTTACTGGAGGTCGTTATTGACAACTGACAACGCTGGACGTCGTTATTGAGATTTTTTGCTGGAAGTCGTTATTGACAATTTTTTTCACTGGAGGTGGTTATCGACAATTGACATCGCTGGACGGCGTTATCGACAATTGACATCGCTGGACGGCATTATTGTCAATTTTCATTGCTGGAGTTCGTTATCGACAATTGACATCGCTGGATAGCGTTATCGACAATTTTTGATGCTGGGTGTCGTTATCGTCAATTTTTGCCGCTGCACGGCGTTATCAACAATTGACATCGCTGGACAGCGTTATTGAAAATTGACATCGCCGGAGGTCGTTATCGACAATTTTTGTCTCTGGACAGCCGTAACGTCAATTTTTGCCCCTTGACAGAGTTATCAACAATTGACATCGCTGCATGTTGTTATCGACAACATTAGACAACATTAGCTGTATTAGATGTGCAGAGCCGGCCGATGTAGAGACGTGAGCGTTAGTCCGAGGCGTGGAACGCACGAGGAACTCCGGGCGACGGGAGATGGCGTCACAGGGCATGCAACGCGTTTCTTGAGCTGGCAAGACCGTGTATGACAGGACGGCTGCGCTCCTTTATCAAGCTGGGCTCTTAGAATCAGAGCAGGGGTATAAATAGCACACAGGGGAGGGGAAGGGGGCGGGGATGCCGGAACCAATATACAGGCATAGGAACTAATAAGGCACGGACCAATGCGGGGGGACCATAATATTGTGAGGACACAGAACTAAATACAATGGAAACAGGAAGAAGAGGAGTAAATGGGAGAAAGAGTGGTGCAAGATATATGTATGGACATGTATATATATTTATTTATATATGTGTGGTGAAGTAAGAGGAGTTAGTAATGAAACAAATGAAAAAAACACAAGTGAAAAAAAACAGAAAAAAAAAAGGAACTAAAAATAAAAACATAAGAATGAAGAAGAAATAAAAATGAAAATGATGGATGTGGAAATAAAAATAAAAATATATATAAATATAAAAATAAAAAAAGAATAAATAAAAATTAAAATAAATATAAAAATAATAATAATAATAAAAAAAAAAAAAATAATAATAATAATAATAAAAAAATATATATATGAAAAAGGAAAAATGGATGAAAGTGGGTGGGAATTCGTAAATATTAGCAAGATGGATACAAAGGATACTTGACAACGGAATATATACTATTCCTTTAAAGCCAACTGTATGAAAGGGAAAAAAAAAAAAATATATATATATATATATATATATATATATATATATATATATATATATATATATATATATATATATATATATATATATATATATAATAACATATAATAATATTAATAGACAATTTTTGTCTCTGGACAGCCGTAACGTCAATTTTTGTCGCTTGACAGCGTTATCAACAATTGACATCGCTGGATGTTGTTATCGACAATTTTTGTCACTAGAGGTCGTTCTTGACAATTGACATCGCTGGACAGCGTTATTGACAATTTTCGTTGCTGGACGTCATTATCGTCAATTTTTGTTGCTGGGCGGCGTTATCGACAATTTTTGTTACTGGAGGTCGTTATCGACAACTGACATCGCTGGACGTCGTTATTGAGATTTTTTGCTGGAAGTCGTTATTGACAATTTTTTTCACTGGAGGTGGTTATCGACAATTGACATCGCTGGAC